>NW_019228437.1:413395-435628 GCF_002742605.1 Olea europaea var. sylvestris | reverse complement strand
GGATGGGCCTCTAGTGGTCACGAGAGGATGGTCCACTTGTCGGTGTCGATTTCATACTGGCCATTTGATTATTGATATTGATATTATGCAGAGCTCTATCCGGTGTATAGTAGGTGGGTCAAGGGCCCAATGAAATGAAAGATTTCAAGTGAAATGATTTCTAGTCGACTTTGACGAATATTGAAATATGATATTTTTATCGTGATATTTAAAGTAAATGGCATGGTGTCATATGTTGTTATTACTTATGTTCAGGACATGCATGATTTTGCTTACTAAGCATTGGCTTATGTAGTTCTTGCATTGTAGGTGAACATGGAACTACATAGAGAGCATGGCTAGCTGTGGAGCTCCTACAGGATTCCAGAGTTCGATGTACATGGATGACAACCTGTAGGGTTATTTTGTAGGCTGCCATTTGTAGGGTTATATTTTGGAATCCTATATAGTGTACTTTTGAAATGGCATGTAGACATGTTTATAAGCTCAGAATATATATGTTGGATTATGGCGATATGATTTTGGGTTTCGATATGTTATATGATCGTGTCACAGGTGATTAGAAGTTAACAAACTCGAAAAAAAAATATGTAAAATTCTATATCTAGGTTGTGTATAGATATCAATGTTAATTTTTCTATATCTAGGTTGTGCATAGATATCAATGTTAATTTGGGGGTGTGACAGTTAAACTGTCAGTCCCGACAAATGTCTTATTAGTTCTCGACAGTTGATGAAAAGGTACACAAAGTATTAAAGATAAGGTAAAGGGTGAACTGCAGATTTGTTCAAAAAAAATAAACATAACGTCGAAGTGATTTTTCTAATTTTTGAAAACTGTACAAAGGACCTCCAACTCTATGGTTGTTTAAAACAATTTAACCTATTAATTCAAAAACTTCTATCACAATCCACTAAAAATTTTAATTTCAATCCCCACCAAATAAATTGTAATCAGTAACAATGTAAATAGTGGACTTGATTCACCCATAAATAATAAGGGTTATGCTACGGGTACAATGCGGTGTCCAACGCCGTGTCCAACATGGACACACGGCACCTCGGCATTGGCCGAGGAGCTTGTCACATCCGGGCCCCGTGTGTCGGCGTTGGACACGGCATTGTACCACAAGCATTATTCAAATAATAAACACCATTTACCGATAATTAGTATTGCTATGAAGAACATAAGGAGGAGGACAATTACCAAAATTGGATTGAAATACTTTTAACAGTTTCAAAGTTGGAGTACTTTTCGAATTTTTATTCAAAAATCAGCGAAAAAATCTCGTTTTCGTTTTCTTTATTGCTTTTCATGCTTATACACTAAAGATTTCACGAAAACGTACATAATTGTCATAACATCCGCTCCACCTTAGGTCTTCCCCAACACATTATCTTCAACTTACATCATCATTAGCATTCCATTAGCGTTCGCAGACAAGCAAATACATGTTAACTTCATAAGCAAAATCAAAATGATTCTTTCTGCGACTAATGGTTGGTCTCCAATTAATTCTTCTAAAATTATCATAAAACAAATTCTTCAGCAATCAAATCATCATTGGTTGTTATAACTTACCCCAACAACCAAATGTTTGGTTGCCAAAAATCTAATTACACACGAAAAAGTGTATTTACTCATGCAAGGTGTTTCAACGACCAAACAAAGTTGGTTGCTTATATCAGCGACCACATATTGTCGCTAAATTTATCTTTCACAGGAAAATGCGTGGTTTCCTCTTTCCCTATTCATTTAGCGACCAAATGATTCTTGGATCTGCAACCAATTTGTGATCGTAATATGGCATAAATAAAAGTGGTCCCATCTTAACGGTCTAAAAACATTACCAACCAGTGCTTAGTCGCTAAAAGTGTATTATAGCAACCAAAATTGCTTGGTCGCTAAAACATTGGTTGGAGGAGCTCTTTTTTTTTTTGGTGGTTAAAATAGAAAAGTGTTCATTGCATTTGATCAAGAAATTTTGTAGTTTCAAGCTATTTTTTGTAGATTATAGCTGGCAGGTGTACGTTAGGGAGAGATTGATTATCTTCGAGCCACCTAGTTCCAGTCCTATTGTACAAAAGGTTCAAGGTTCTAGCCTCCTATCACATTAGACTATAGCAACTGCTACTACAGCCACTACTCTTGCTATTATTCTTTCTGAAGAAGAGTCAACCTTGACCCAGTGGAAAAAGTCAAGAAAGATACTGAGACCCAAACTCTAGACAGCAAGTCCAGATCACCTCTATCATTATGATTCGAACTCTCTGATCTAACTATTTCCTCCTTAACTTTTATGGTGTGTTTTCAATTTCAAAAAATGGAGAGTAGTAGATTTTAAGTAGTCACGGTGAAATTGTGATAACAAAAACATAAGTTTTAGGATGATTGAGTTAGGGAGAGCTCTGTGTTATATATGAGAACTAACTGAGGAGAGTAGCTCATTTATTATATTTTGCAAACACTCACACACACTTGCAAAAATGACGTTAAAAATCTAAAAGATTTTTTTTTAAATAATAAGTTATTATTTAATTATTGGCTTACTTAAGTTAGAATAATTTTAAATGTCAAAACATGTGCCAAAAACGTATTTAATTGGATAAGTCCAAATAGATAAGCCAGTCAGTCAGGACTAACTTGGTGTTACAGGTTAAATAGATTTCTTGGCCAAGAATTTCAGGAGTTTAATACACTAAACGAGGTGAAAACTTTACCGTCTATATAGTAGCATATATAGAAATATATATTTACCTTATTGAAGTGGTTGATTGGTCAGATAATTAAAAGAAGGAAATATTGTTTTAACATATCAAAACTTCCCTTAATTTAGTTATTAACCATATCAAACATATTATACACACACACATTATTGGAATAATTTGATTGGTCAAATAATTAAAAGAATGATATATTGTTTTAACAAATTAAAACTTTCCTTAATTTAATAATTAATCATATCAAACATATTTTATGTTATTCTTATCGTAAAAACTTCTATGCTTTAAGAGACTTTCGTATCTTGGAGGAGTCTCTACATAAGTAGAGAAAATCATTGAAGGACCTTCGAATGCTTTGAGAAAAATCTATTTATGTTCGACAAACCTATGGTAACAAGTTCTGAAGTCTTCTAACCAACAGATGTTCCATTGAAGAATCTCAAAGCAAAAATCATGTTCTTCTACCGTAATTGAAGATAACACATCTGAGCGTAAATGATATAATCATATTCAAAGACCGATCTACTTGGTGTGAGTTAAGACTAGTAAATCTTAATTGAAATGATGGTTGTGGCCGAATATAATAGCGAGTGGCGATAAAGTCAAGAATAGAGAGTTTGATTACACTTTCTCTACAAGTCAAAAGAAGAAAGAAAATGAGGGAGCTGTTTTTTACTTGCTTTTAATTGTTTTTGTTAATTTTAGGAAATTACAAAATCAAAACTATTGTATTTTTTTATTTTGGATAGTGGATTTTTTTTACCCGTAGCAAGGGAGCCCATGGATGTTTCCCTTAGGGGTTTACTACATTATATCTAGTGTTTACCTTTATTGAATTTGGCAATAGATTTTTTCTTGTAGAACATAAATCTGTTAAGATGTCTCGGTCAGAACTATGCCTAAAATTGTCTGTATGAAGAAGATGATGAAAGTGAAAATGATGAGCCAATAACCATGCTCAGTAAATAAGTTAAGAAATTCTTGAAAAAAAAATTGAAAGGAAGAAGCTCAAAAACAAAGCCACACTAAAAGCACTTCAGTAACTCTAGGTAAAATCCTACCTTATATGTGGAAAAGAGCCAAAATTGTGTATAATGTCAGGAATACAAAGCGAGCACATAGTAGCTGAGTGCGCAAACATCTTAAAGAAGTCCTCAGGAAAAGAAAGCTATGAGCATAACCTGGAGTGAAGATGAAGACAAAGAGTCAAACTCAGACAATTAAGGCAAAACTGACAACAACAAGATAACCTCTCTAATTGTCAACTTCAATTTACTAATACGTCACATCTATCGACAGCAAATGTGAACCTACTGAATACAAATTCAAATCGAACCAAGAACATGTTCAGAATGTGAAACTGGGAAAAGATAACTGAAAGCTGAATAAGAAAAAAAAAAAATTACCCTTTTGGCAATGATGAATACATTAAGAAGAAAGAGTTGCGGTAGCAACTGAAAGAGAACTCTTGTCCGAAATCGTAAATGAGGGGAAAAACAACTGTTGGGAGTTCAAGCTACATTCGATCCTGCCTAGGAAAGAGTCAAACAGCTGATAATTGGATATGTCCAACTTAGCAAATTATTTAGCTATGGAAGAATTTCTAATGACAATGTAGGCCTGGGGTATTAAGAAAAAAAGAAAGGAGAAAGAAACCACTCAACTGATGTTCGTTAAAGTAGCAATGGTATCTAAAAAATTGTAGGGATCTAAAAAATTACAAAATTAGCCGTCTAAAGCTACTACCACAGTGCCAGAGGTACCACCAGTAGGACAATACTGACAGATTGTAGGGAATTTCAATTATCTTTCATTGCTTTTTTAATATATTGTGTACAAAGATGGAAGGCTATATATAGCCTAGAAATTGAGACTATATTGGAACTACACGTAAATTAAGCCTAAATTGATCGTTGACCCTCTAACATAGTCACTATTTACTCCTACAATCTTTCTAATATACAACTCACGCCAACACTCCCCTCAAGTTGGTGCGTATAGGTCTCTAATGCCCAACTTGTCAAGTGAGTTGTGGAAGTTCTTGCTACATAGCTTTGGTAAGAATATCTGCCAACTGATCTTCAGATTTGACAAATGGGAATTGGATTATCTTAGCTTCAAGGTTCTCTTTGATAAAATGTCGATCTACCTCCACATATTTGGTTCGATCATGTTGGATGGGATTATGAGAAATATTGATAGCAGCTTTGTTGTCACAAAAGAGGTCCATCTCACTGTTTGGAGTGAAGCCAATTTCTGTCAAAAATCATTTCAACCAGAGGAGTTCACAGAGACCCTTGGCCATCCCACGAAATTCTGCTTCGGCACTTGATAATGCTACCACTTTCTGTTTCTTACTTCTCTATTATGTCACCAAGTTCCCTCCAACAAATGTAAAATACCCCGAGGTAGACTTTCTATCAGAAATATTTCCTGCCCAATCAGCATCCGTGTAGCCCTCAATCCTTAGATGATTGTTCTTTAATAGCAAAAGTCCTTTTCCAGGGGAGGACTTTAAGTATCTGAGGATTTGGATCATCGCATTCATATGATCTTCACTCGGGCAATGCATGAACTGACTCACCACACTTACTACATAAGCAATTCAGGTTGCGTATGTGAGAGATAAATGAGCTACCCGACCAGTCTCTGGTACCTTCCTTTATCTGTTGGAACTTGGTTAGGATATTCACCAAGTTTGTGATTCTGGATTATTGGTGTGTCTGCAGGTTTACATTCAAATAATCCAACTTTCGTAACAAGTCTAGGATATATTTTCGCTGAGAAAGAATTATACCTTTTTTGGATCTAGCAACCTCAATCCCCAGAAAATACTTGAGTCCTCCCAAATTTTTCATTTCAAACTCGGCTACCAATTGTTCTTGAAGTCTCGAGATCTCCTCCTGATCATCTCTTGTAATAATCATGTAATCTACGTACGCTATCAAGGCTGTTATCTTGCTTTCTCTATGTTTCAAGAAGAGAGCATGATCTGAATTACTCTGTTGGAAACCAAGCTCAAACCAAGCTCGAGGAGATTGTTTTAAGCCATACAGCGTTCGCTGTAATTTACACACAACTTTGCTAGAGGTTGCCACATATCCTGGGGAAACATCCATGTAGATCTCCTCCTCAAGATCTCCATAGAGGAATGCATTCTTCATGTCAAATTGATGTAATGGCCAGTCCAAGTTCACGGCAAGAGATAGTAGAACTCTGATAGTATTCAACTTGGCCACTGTCGAGAATGTCTCCTGATAATCTACCCCATATGTTTGCGTGTAGCCTTTTGCTACTAGTCTTGCTTTGTAGCGCTCGACTGTACCATCAGCTTTGTACTTAATAGAGAATACCAATTTGCACCCTACTATCTTTTGTCCTTCAGGCAATGGAACAAGGATCAATGTCTCGTTCTTCATTAGTGCCTTCATTTCTTCTTTCATTACTTGAACCCATCTCGGATCTTTCAATGCCTCGTCAACACTTGTCAAAATATGGTGCGAAGATAGATCATTTATAAAGTTCTTTAGTGGTTCGGAGAGTCTTTCTGTAGAGACATAATTAGCAATAGGGTATTTTGATCTCCGTGCCTCGATCTCAGGTGAGTATCTATTCGGTGGTTTGCCGCGATTATGCGTGAAAGGTAGCTCATAACCACGATTAACCTCGTTATGTGAGATAAGAGGTGTAGTAGAAGAACTCATTTCGATGATATTCTCAGGAGATGAGTTGTTAGGTACTAAGGAGTGGGGGGTAACTATCTCAGTTTCAGGAGATACATCAAGAGTCGGCTCTGTAATAAGTTCCTCAACAATCGATTTAGTAGTTGGTGCCTCTGTTTCTGTATCCTCAACGATTGATTGAGCATTAGTTGTTGCCGTTGTTTCTGTATTCTCGGTGTCACTAAACCAGTCAAACCTCAACCAATTCAGCTCTTCTTCTCGTGTCTCCCCCTGAAGAGAAGAATTGGATATAGGAGAGAAAAAGATATCGGTCTCGAGGAAAGTGATATCCATGGTCACATAGGTACGTCGAGTGGTGGGATCATAATAGTGATAACCTTTCTGATGGACAGCATATCCTAAGAAGAGACATCATAGAGCACAGGGATCAAGCTTCGTACGTTGGTTTTTGTGGAGGTGAACAAAGGCAACACATCCAAAGACTCGAGGTGGAAGCATCAATGCCGAGGGTAAGGTGACATAGGTTGACAGAGCTTGTAGCGGAGTCTGAAACTCGAGTACTTTTGAGGGCATCCGATTGATTAGGTGCACAACAGTAGCAACGACATCAAGCCAGCAGGAGCTCGAAACACGCACTCCAAGTAGGAGTGCTTGAGTCGTCTCAAGAATGTGGTGATTCTTTCGCTCTTCTGCTGAGGTGTCTGAGGACATGATGTTTCATGAATCAGTCCATATGATGAAAATACTCACGGAATTGCTGATTTACATACCACCATTATCGAACCTAAGAATCCGAAGCTTAGCTAAGAATTGAGTTCGAATCATATCATGAAAAGATCGAAACACAGTAAAGGCTTTATCCTTATTTTTTAATAAATATAGCCAAGTCATTCGGGTACAATCATCAACAAAAATCACAAACTAGCAGAAACCAAACAAAGTAGCCTTCGGGGAAGGCCCCCACACATCAGAGTGAACTAAAGCAAATGGAACTTCACTTTTATTCATACGTAATGGATAAGGTACTCGATGACTCTTGGCTAAAATGCAAGTCCCACATTTAAAATCCGAAACACACGGTTCTGAAAATAAAGTAGGAAACAAATGCTGCAAATAACCAAATGAAGGATGACCTAACCGACAGTACCATAACAAATTTTGTTCCGTGTTGGTACCACTAGGTTGACCAACATGATGTACTCAACCCATGCTGAAGTCATCCATACAGTAGAGCCCCCCTCTCTTAGTACCACGTCTGATTATCTCCTTCGAGAGAATATCTTGAATAAGAGAAAATTCTGGGTAAATAAGTATTATGCAGTTGAGCTCTTTGGTAATTTGGCTCACAGATATTAGCTTGTGAGAAAGGGAAGGCACAAGTAAGGTATTAGATAATGATAAAGCTGGTGATAACATTACAGTGCCAGCCCCTTTTACCAAAGAGATAACCCCATTGGCATTGGCAATACTAGTCTGTCGAGGAGGAGTATTTTGACAAAAATCTCGTATATCAAATGTCATATGGTCAGGTACTCCGGAATCAAGAATCCATGTGTTGCAATCATTACTGCTATGACACCCGAGTAGAGCCATACCTGAATTAGAGGTGCCTACCCAGCCCAAATGAATACTTCAAGCCCAACAATAATTCAATTAACAAACCAAAAAATACCAAAGATCTCAGCCCAACAAGAAAGGAGGAAACAAATTAATTTGCCCAAAACACAAATGTGGCTTAAAATAACAGGCCCAAACCAATCAAAGTTACCTCCTTTGTGAAAGGCCCAACTAAGAACACAGAAGAGTGAACGGCCTGCTTCTAAGGAAAAACTCACTGTGTGTGAATGGTGATTTCTTATTACAGGAAGATGTCCACTAGAAACTGCCCCAGCAACACAATCGACTAACCGGAAGAAGGAATTCAAAATCTTCCAGAGACTAGTCGATCGAAACGACAATTGTGCCACCAAAAGAATATGTCGCAATCTGCTGATTAGTCCCACGATCCAGTAGATGAGGCCGAGTGTCGTCGACAACAAAAATTCAGATCAATTTCAAGCAATTGATTCATACATATCCCATCTTCGGGTTGAGCCAATAAACTAGAAAGCCACCAATTCAAAAAAGAATTTATATCTATTTACTGCAATTGTAATTCAATTGCAGGGTAGCAATTGGAGGTCCACCTGAATTGGAATCAACATCGGCCAGGATAGTGGTAGGGTGAAGAAATTTCAATTAGGAGGCTACAAATATCAACAAGCAGGGGATCGACGCTCTGATACCATGATAGATTGTAGGGAATTTCAATTATTTTTCATTGTTTTTTTAATATATTGTGTACAAAGATGGAAGGCTATATATAGCCTAGAAATTGAGACTATATTGGGACTACACGTAAATTAAGCCTAAATTGATCATTGACCCTCTAACATAGTCACTATTTACTCCTACAATCTTTCCAATATACAGCTCATGCCAACAAATACTACTGACAAACACTCAACAGTAGTTTCTGACTACCTCGAAGAATCTGTTTTAGATCACAAGATTAGGTAAAAAGCTAAACTATAGAACATGCATGTCACAGCACATGATCAGATGTAATATTTGTGATCGGTATAAACACAATTCCTAGTCATCCTGGAACTTGCTACCATAGTCAGCTAATGTTTTGGACCCAAAAGTGTTACTATCAAACTGAGAGCTTCAATAATTCTACACTACCTCGAGGTCGGTCATGTGGTTATAGAGCTGCGAGCTCCTTGATGTAGAAGAGACTAAACATCGAAAGGCTATCATGGAGCTGGCTGCTTCTGCCAATGGAGGTGAAGAGGCTGAAGATGGAGGCTGGCTGAATAAGAAAACAAATAACTTATCATTAGATCCACTTTAGAGGCTATGAGAGAGGCTTCGGGCCTGGGATGCAGACTTGAAGGACCTTTCTAACTAGTACAACTTATTCTTTGATTAATTTTGTCTTTTAAAGCTGGGGCTTGCACTTGAAGTGAAGGAAGCTGGGGCCTATGAATGAAAAATTCCTTCCTAACTTTTGCATTTTAACTTATTGATTTCAAACCCATTTGATTGTAGTAATTGAAAAAAGTTTGAAAGCTGCCAATATTGATTGGCATGCCAAAAAGCCACTTAATAACCAAGCAATGTGTGTTTGGCCGAACAAAGATTTATCTTGATAATCAGATAATTTGTGATGAATTTCCGAAGCAAAGTGTTCGTGTGATACCCGCAAGCGTACGGGATCGTTGACAAGTAATAATAAGTGAGTTAAGAGTTATAGTCCCACACGAAATAAATTCAACTCAAGTTTACGAGTTTCGTATGAAATTCGAATTATGAAAACAAAGTAAATATTTTGATTTGATTTAAACTAAACTAATCTAAGAAAGCAATAAAAATTTGGGGTTTTATCAAATTATGGAGGATTGTATTGGATTTCGACTCTACCTATTGCTATTTATTTTAATTCTTGATTCGTAATCTAATTCCATTCACGTGTATTTGACAATCTATAACACTAATTTATTCAATGTTCTTTTCCAAGACACACGAACCTATAATTAATATGACCCGATCCTATTCCTAATCCGAATTCATATGAAAATCACACATTTAGTTCAAATTATCTATATGATTGCATGTATAATAGATATTATTCCTAATCCTAACTATACATGTTAATTTTGCCACGTTCTAGACTCGTTGTGAGTATTCATATACTACAACAAGCAACTAACTATTCAATTGATGGCCAAACAATTCAATAGTGCAATGGGAATGCAAAATTAATCAAGAAACACAGGAATTAAACTAAATTACTTGACTTGAACTAGAAATAAATAAACAATAGGGTTCGTCCCATCCAATACATGAAGGAAATTAGCCTAGCATATTATTGAAATTAAACGCATAAAAGTAGAACGATATCACCGAGAAATAGATGATTCGTAATTAATTTCAATTATACTCGAGTAGTCCGTGGCTTCCTCGTGTTTGCCATCTTCGGGTCTCTTGATTTCTGTCTGCGTAATTTCCCCGTTTTGTTCCCAACGTAGCCGACAATCGCCAATCTCCAATCTGCCTCCTTGCTTTTGTGTGAGAATTGAGATGTATATTATATAATTTAGTCCACAATTCTCTCCTCCACATCAGCGTTTTCTAAGTATATAAATTCAGCTACTGCCAATTTCTTTTTCTTCCCTCCTACTTTGGTTTTCTGTGTGGGTTTGTAATTTATTCCCAGCCGTTTTCTCAATCTGTGGGCGTGTATTTGTGTAAAATAAAATTCCTTCCCAGCAGCTGCGTTTTGTGGGAAGTATATATGTATATAAGTCACTTTGCAGCCCACCAATTTCTCTACCAGCAGCTGGCCGAATTATTAATCCCAAATCTAGCCGACTTTATGAAATTCCGCCACTCAATTTTTCGGCCCCTTCAATCTGTTGCCGCCGACTTGAATAATCCCCAAAAAGGGATTCTAATTTTCCCCCACGGCTCTCTTCTTCTTTGTTGCATGTGCTTGTATATATACCTCAACAATTAAGCCCTTGTTGTAGCCCAATTAGGGGTCCAAGGCATGATTAAATTTTGATTCCAAAAAAATCCAATTTAGGTCCAATTTGTTATTTCCACTTTCGGCAAATTCCTTTTGCAATTCCCATAGGCCACTAAACTTTGTCCAATAACGAGTTGAAGCCCAAATTTGAATTCCAATGCATTATTTATCTTCAATTCCTTTAATTTACAAAGTGTGAAACTTGATCCCCAACTTCCATCCATTGGCCAATTTGATCCACGTACTTTTTGATTTTGCCATTTTCGCTTGTTTTTGCTTCTTTCCTTCACTTCCTTTTCATTCATAGAAATCCACCTATTAAACGTAAAACACAATAATTTGGGATATATTTTGCCAAAAGGTTATCAAATACCACTATTTTAGAGCCCCGAATAAGTGTATAAAATACACTTATGACAAAGTATAAGCTATAATCGACTAAGCATTTGATGAACTAATGAAAATGCTCCATGTGCTAGTATTTTTTAACTCCAAACCGTACACTTAAAAAAGTCGAGCAATTATGAATAAACATGACAGGGTAGTTGTTGAACTATAAACGCAATGACCAAACAACTAGGATACATTGATAGACCTGTAAGTGTTATGCCCTAAGTCGAATCAACCTTGGACATAAATATTCTTAATATATAATTAATGCAGTGTGATGGCAGATCCATTAATTAATTGACAATTAAATTAAAAAAATAGAATCCGTAGATTCAAATCTTCGTAATTTGTTAATCACAAGGATTTGTGATTGTGAGATACAAATTACATATGATTGTGATTAACAAATTACATATGATGGAATCTTAAATCGTCCGTGGTCGTAAGTAATAACGAGATATGGATATCGTCATTACGGATAGATCAGCACGTGTGGCATTTCTTATTTGTTAAATGAGTAGCTGATCTCACAAGTTGAAGTGTGGTGACACTTAAATGAACACGCGGATGTTTTGTTATAGAACAAAACATTGGAGACCCGCCTAGAGATTCCTCATAGATAACTATCTGAGTGTCAGTGGTTAATCTCTAACGTTCGGTAGTGGGATTGGTCCTTTGACATGAGGTCATCGTAGTATCTTATATGAGGACAGTCATGTTTTAATGGTGTTGGATGTTGCTTTGCCAAGGGCTGCTAAGACGGCATCGTTCGGATATGTCAAAAATGATATGAATGTTGTGAATGACCAATAGAGAATTCGTCATTCTTAGATAATAAGAAATTATAATTTTCATTTCATTCAATTAAGTCGATAACGAAATCCTTGGTCAAGGTGTACTCATAAGTCGAAAATGAGTTTTCGACTTATATTGACTTAATGGTGAAGTGAAAGATATGATCGATAATCGAGATTGACACACTTTCATATCTCGTAATTGATCGGATCATATTAATGAAGGGATTATAGTTTTACAGTAAACGAACGAGTTTGGTTTTGTCATACTACGCGGCATTTCCCATCACAAGTATTGCCTTGACACATTACTAAATGTCAATCTGAGACGGCGAGTGTGAATTGGTGGAAATTAAAATAGTGTTTTAATTTATCAATTTGATTAGATTAAAATAATATTTCACATCGTTAGACATCGTGATCGGGAACCTGATGGGTCGTACACAAAAGAGAACTGAAAGATTGTGATTTGTCAATTAATTAATTTAACAATCGTTGGATAAATTAATTAATTAAATTGCTTATTTATATGCCTGAATTAATTAATTCACGGGCCGGATTTAATTAAATGGGTTAATTAAATATTTGATCGGATCAAGCCAAACCCGTTTGGGCTTCTATAAATATGACTAGGGTTTTCAAAGTTTATAGAAAAATTCATTCTTGCTAGCACAAGAAGATAACCCTAATTCTGAATATTGTTCTCTGTGTGGATCACCGTTGGAGGCTGGACAATTGGACAATTGTGGTATCATAGTCTACTTTGTGTTTCTTAGGAATTGTTTTACGTATAGGAACAATCAAAAGTTGATTTTGTTCAATTTCTTGTTTCTAGCAATTAAAAAAAATTGATTTTCATTCCTTTTGGAAATCTGATTTCGTAATAAAAAAAAAGGTGTGAAAATCGAGCAGCATTGCCAGCTGCGTTGGACGCCGCTTGCTGGCGCTACTCGACGGGTGATTGCAGCAACGTGCGATGCTGCTGGTGCAGTAAAAGGCAGCAGCTGCCTGGCATTGGGAAAAGGCGGCGCCGATCATTTCTAGGTCTTCTAAAATCGCGTGGGAAGAATGGAGATGGGGGCTTGAGCTGCAATTTAGGAAATTGCACGCCCCTGGTTGCAATTATGGAAAAAGGGTCAATTTACAAATTTTGAAATAAGGACCTGTTATGCGATTTGTTAAATTGGAAGGGTTTGCTTATAATTTTAATCTTGGGTCAAAGTGTAATTTTTCAAGTGAGGTTTTTAAATGCAATTTTGAAAAGGTTTTAAAAAAAATTTAAATGGGTTTTGACCTATTTTGACTGGAGTTTTAATTTTGACCCAAATTAAAATCTTATTTGAAAATTGATGACATTTTATATTTTCGTTAAAATATGATTTTAACTTAAATATTAAACTTGACCCTAAATTGAATTTTATTTTATTTAGGAATGTTACCCTAAATTAAAATATTATTTCAATTTAAATTAGAGTTGGACTCTAATTTAATACTTAATTAAAATATGATTTTTATTAATTACTCACCCGAATATATTCTAGAAATTAGAACTGGATTCTAATTTGACATTTAATTAAAATTTGATTTTAATTAAATTGTCTTACCCTAACTTTTTTCCCTTAAAAATGAGAGTTGGACTCTAGTATGTTGTTTAATTAAAATTTGATTTTAATTAAATAAGTTTGCCCTGAAATCTTGAAATTAGAGTTGGACTCTAATTTTACTGTTTAATTAAAATAAAAAATTCAACCGCCTTAGATTTTGAAATTAGAGTTGGACTATAATTTAATATTTAATTAAATTTGATAAATTTGATTTTAATTAAATAGCCCCGCCCTATAATTTTGGAATTAGAGTTTGACTCTAGTTCGATATTTAATTAAAATTTGATTTTATTTAAGTATGCCTGCTAATTAAATTAACTGATTAATATGATTAATTAATTATTTAATTGTTCCGATCCATTTTGTCTAAAATAGTTTAGACGACTTAATTTCTAGAAACTTAAAACGTGTTTGCATATAATATTAGATATTATGTAGACATACATTTATAAAATGAATATATTATTAATGGACGATTATGAATTAGACCATGTGGATGTGTTAATGGTTAATTTTATTATTATCGTTTTATGAGCTTGCGAGCTCTTAATTATTTTGGGCCTTCGAGCCCATTATTATTATTATTTTGGGCTTGCGAGCCCATTATTGTTATCGTTGCTATGGGCCTGCGAGTCCATTTTCATCTAGGCCTGCGTGCCAACTAGTATAGGATAAATATTGCAACTAGACTAATTGAAGACACACGAAGAGAAGGAAACCATGGAGATTGTACATTGATACTGATCAATGCGATACCCCCTAGAAGTGTATACGGCCTCCACCACCCTCGCTGGTTCCGACCGTGTGCTTCTAACCGTGTGTTGTTATGTGTAGGGAGAATTACGTGGAGTGGCTATCCGTTGACCACGTGGAGGGTTCAATTCGCAAGGTCAACGGAAGTTTCGATGTTGGACATTTGTCCAATAATCCATTGCATGCATGCATGAGCTTAGTGCACTGAGGTCCAAATTAATTTTGTTAGTATTCGTCTAGGGCCAAACCAAGGCCTTTGTCCATTGATGGCCGAGGCCCTCCACGAAAAGGTTCTACTCCACAATTTAGGATTGTTGAGTACACTCAAGGCTGGTCTATTAGGGATATGTTTGACACTATGAAATATTTGATATTTCTGAATGACGGGTTAGATTTGACTAAAATTTATCTTTTGTTGAGTATACTCAAGGAGATAAATTTTAAAGGCATATTAAGCTAACACATAAGATGTGTGAAGACAAAGAGTTGTCGGCTTAATAATCTGGGAGTTGTATGGAGATACAATTGATAATAGTATCTGCCCAAATGTTTTGTTAAAGCTCGTTGAATACACTCAAGGTCTTAATATATCAGATGGGATCCCAGCCCACTGGGAGTCAACTACGGACTCTATAAATTTATGTGAGAGGGTCATAAATTTTAGTTTAACAATGGGAACATAATTAATTTAATAAAAGTCCATGTTAAATTAATTGATGCATTTTATATATTAATCTTTTTCTTTTCGTCATTTACATTTATATTGAATCTAGAGTAACCATGTGTATTTGAGAAGCATACTGGATGCCAACAACCAAATTAAATCATTTTGATTGGAACTGCAATTTGAGAATTGTTCTCAGGCATGAGAAAGTTAATTGTCGTTAAGTAGCCATTTTCCAGGGACACCTGGTGATGACTTAATTAAGGAAAATGTGACTACTATAATAACACGGTGGTGAGAATAGTAATGCAACACATGTGATGTTTACATTATGTTACCTGAGTTGCAAAAGCAACTTGAGAGTATGGATGCTAACCATGATTTTTCATTTCAAAAGGTTGTATGATAATAATCATGTGTGGAAGGAAATGAGGCTTCCAAGGAACTATGCCGATGCAAAATGACAGAAAAATCTTTAGTCAGTGCTCGTGCACTGAAGATGATTGTCATTGAGAAGTAATCTCAATTATGTTCAATCATGAACTATGAACTACGTATTAACTTAGTTTTGCAATCTCTCTCATAGAGTTATTCATACGAATTATGAATTATGATATGAATAAGCTCGAATGCATACTCGTTAAGTTGCTTAACATGCTTATGACTATTAAGCCCGATATCAAAGTTAGTAGTGGGCAAACCATTGAATCCTCTAAGGCTATTAAGAGGAAATCTAAAGGGGCTTTGGGAAAGCATCCAATATGGTTAAGACAGTCTAAGCAAAAATACAATACCAAATCTAATCACCCTTGTCTTCATTATAGAATTAAAGGTCATTGGAAGAAATATTACAAGGCTTATGTTTATTTCATTAGCTTCTCAGGAATTAGATAAGAGATGTGGATCTCATATTTATACAAATATGGAGAAACTAAATGGAGGTAGACCACTGCAAGATGGAGAAGTTAACCTATACGTTGAAGATAAGCAAAGGTTGTTGCATTGCCTGTAGGAGCATACTTCTTGCTGTTGCCTTTTGGCTTAGTATTGGAATTAGAGAAATGTTGCTTTATATCCACCGTAGTTGGAACACTGAAATGAATTTCATGTTCAGACATGAATTATTTTAATGTTAAGGACAATTGTTGTTCCTGCTTATCGTGATTAAGATCTTAATAGTTATGGTAAGCTACAAAATAATATTTATATTCTAAGCACTAAGCATTCTATAATGCGTATAGAAGTTAAGAGGCATTAAAGCGATAATCTAAATAATACCCAAATTTGGCATTGTAGACATGGTCATGTAGATGAAATGCGATTCCAAAATTACATAGAGATATATACGTGGAGTCAATTGATTTTGAATCATTTGACAAGTGCAAATCATGCCTATTAGGCACAATGACCAAATCTCCTTTTACTTGAAGGGAGAAATATTTGCATGATTACTGGTCTAATACATAAGTGATGTATGTAGACCTATGTCAATTAATGTTAGATAAAATTTCTCTTTTTTCATCAATGATCATGTATACTTGATGAAATTACAGCATGAAATTCTTGAAAGGTTCAAGGAATTCAAACTAGAAGTACAGAACCAAATAGATAGAGATATTCTTGCATCAAGATCTGATCAAAGTGAAGAATATCTTAAAGATGAAATTTTAGATTAACTAAGAGAGAATGAGATTCTCTTGCAGTGGACTCCTCCATATACATTGCAACAAAATGGTGTATTTTAAAAGAGAAGTCGTAAACTATTAGTTATAGAGCAATTAATAACAAGTCATATAAATCTCCCAAAATCATTTTGGAGTCATGCGCTGATTGCAATGTGCTACACACTAAATTATGTCTCATCTAAGTTGGTTAACAAAATTACATACTAACTATGGAAAGGCAATAGTCCCAATTTATCTCATATAAAAGTTTGGGACTGTGACGCTTATTTGAAGCGCATTGAATCAGATATGTTTGAGTCTAAATCCGATAAATATATATTTGTGAGATATCTAAAACAGATATTTGGATATCAATTCTCTTAACCCATTAAGAAAAAAGTCTTTGTCTCAAGATATATCGTCCTCTTAGAGAAAATGTTTACTCTAGAAGAGGACAGTGGGAGTAAAATAGAATTTGAAAGAGTTTAAGAGTCCACAAATATAGTTAACCAAGTAGATAAAATCAAGTTTGATCCCATATCTAATGTGGGGCATACTCTTGACCAGGAAGTAGAAACTCCTAAAAACATGTCAATTCTGCATGAGTCTAGAAGGATCATTTAATCTTCAAGAAGGTGGGAATCCGTTATTACTAATCAGGTATTACTGATCCAAAATGATGAACCTACTAGTTGTACAAAAATAAAGTCAGGTGTTGACATAAAAGAGATAGCAAGAAGCCATGAAATTTGAGATGAACTCGACGTATGTGAACAAAGTTTAGACCTGGGTCAACCCTCCAGATGGGATAAAATCATAGGTTGTAAATGGTTTACAATAAAAGATTGACATGGATGAAAATATCCATACATACGAAGTAAGGCTAGTAGCAAAAGGTAACAAACAAGGACAACATGTTGAATTTGATGAAACCTTTTGCTTGTAGCCATACTAAGGTCTATTCGGATTTTGGTTGCAATAGTTGCATACCGTGACTATGAGTTAAAGCAAGTCCCTTGGAGCTGAAATCTTCGATTTGATGGAAAAGTCAAAATATTTGATTTTACCAAATTTGAAGATGAACTGTGTGTTTACAAGAAAATAGTGGGAGCATTGTCGTATTCATTATATAATAGGAAATGACATTCCTAAGTTTCAATCGTTGAAATTATGGTTGTTAAAGGATTTTTCATTAAAGATATGGGACAAGCAACTTGATCTATAGATATAGATATAAAAAATTGCTTAACTTATCCCAATCTATATGGATAAAATCTTGAGAAGATTTTACATGGAGAAATTAGTTTACTCTTAAGCGGTATGTTGGAAAAGTTCCAAACGTGAAATAATCGTTGGTTCAATAGTAGAAATCTAATACATGATTGCTTCAGAAGCAGCAAAGAGTTGCAATGTAGATCAAGATGTTCATTAATGAACTTGGATTAGTTCCTAATATTGTTGATCACTAGCCATTGTATTGTGATATCAATAGAGCTATCACACAATCGAAGGAACTAAGGTCTCATCAATGATACAAACATGTATGAGGCAGTATAATCTCATCAGAGAGATAATACATAGAAATGACGTGAAGAGAAGAACATTCCCACAATTAATTGCAGATCCATTGACAAAGAGTTGTCACAGTATAAACATGATTGTCATGTAAACTCTTATGATATTGGATACATAAGTGATTGGATCTAGTGCAAGTGAGAATTTGTAAGTGTTATGCCCTAAGTTCAATCAACCTTGGACATAAATATTCTTAATTTATAATTAATGCAGTTTAATGACTGATCTATTATTTAAAAGACAATTAAATTAAATAATAGAATCCGTAGATTCAAATCTGCGCAATTTATTAATCACAAGGAGTTGTAATTGTGAGATATAAATTATATATGATTGATCTTAAATCGTCTGTGGTCGTAAGTAATAATGAGAAATGGATATCTTCATTACGAATAGACCATTACGTGTGACATTTCTTATTTGTGAAATAAGTAACTGATCTCACAAGCTGAAGTGTGGTAACACTTGAATGAACACGTGGATGTTTTGTTATAAAACAAAACATTGGAGACCCGCCTAGAGATTCCACATGGATAACTATTTGAGTATCAGCGGTTAATCTTTAACGTTCAATAGTGAGATTGGTCCTTTAACTTGACGTCGTCATAATATCTTATATGAGGACAGTTATGCTTTGACGGTGTTGGATGTTGCTCTGCCAAGGGCCGCTAATACAGCATCGTTTGGGTATGTCAAGAATCGTATGAAGGTTGTGAATGACCAATAGAAGATTCGTCACTCTTAGATAGTAAGAGATTATGATTTGTATTTCATTCAATTGAGTCGATAACGAAATCTTTGGCCAATGTGTACTCATAAGTCAAAAATGAGTTTTCGACTTATATTGACTTAATGGTGGAGTGAAAGATATGATCGATAATTGAGATTGACACACTTCCATATCTCGTAATTGATCGGATCATATTGACGAAGGGATTGTAGTTTCACGGTAAATGAACGAGTTTAGTTTTGTCATACTACGTGATGTTTCCCGTCACATTTATTGTCCCGATACATTGCTAGATGTCAATTTGGGACGGCGAGTGTGAATTGGTAATAAATTAAAATAATGTTTTAATTTGTCAATTTGATTAGATCAAAATAATATTTCACGTCGTTAACATAATGGGTCGCACACAAAAGAGAACTGAAAGATTGTGATTTGTCGATTAATTTTTTTAACAGGCATTAGATAAATTAATTAATTGGGTTACTTATTTATAGGCCTGAATTAATTAATTGGATTAATTAAATCACAGACCGGATTCAATTAAATGGGTTAATTAAATATTGGACTAAGTTAGGCCAAGCCCATTTGGGCTTATATAAATATGACTAGGGTTTTCAAAGTCTGTAGAAAAATTCATTCTTGCTAGTCTGAAATGAGGCCATGTCTTTGTTAATCTATTAGGGGTCTCGAATTTCTACTATTCTATTGGCTCCAAAGTAGCAAAGTGCATTTTATTGGGAACAAGGTCTATGTGATCCTTCAACCAACTACCTCACATTGGTCGACTATTCCCTCTTAGCTGTGATGTTTTCCATCTCTACTTTCACACTTCAGCACTCACCATAGGTATCATAGACATATTCTTGATTGTAACTACAAAACTTAGTTGGGGATGAGGATCTTGCATCTCCCTATACCAATTCGAGCTTTTATCACGTGATACATTTGGGATAATTATTCCCTAGTCACGTGATAATAGTATCAATGTCTTATGGCTTGGAAGGCTTTAGAGCCCTCTGATTTTATAATTAGACTGTTCCATTTATTTGCAATTCGACCATACCTCTATCGTGCATCATATGGTTCCTTTTCATCCCTCCGTCCTCCTTATCTATTAAAAACACCAACAACCTTGGAAGGTCACCACTTTTCAATTCAATGGGTGAACTTGGCCTCCCCAACGTGGTGGTTATATAAAAAAGTCAATTGTTAGTAAGAATAATGCGGCCCATTTTAGATTTGCTATATGTCCTCACCTTTTTTCCTTCTTTTATCCTATTTGAGAGGCAGAATCGCATGTTATTGGATTTTATACGCAATAATAGAGATGTGAAAGAGAGAAATCAACATAAGTATTTAACGTGGTTTGATGATGTGTCTATGTCCACAAAGAGTGAAGCAGAAATTTTATCCAGTATGAATAATAGGGTTACATCATTAATGTTTATACCTACCCTAGCCCAAGCCTATACAAGAAAATACCCATGTACCGTATCCTAACTTATTTAGCATCCCTGGCAAACATACAGTACTTCACTCCAGTATTGACCTATTTGATCCAGTAAATATGTGTTTCATCTTATATGAGCCACATACATAATAATTTCTTCCTTAGCGAATGGAAAACAATAAAAAGCATAATATGGGAAAACACCATTTAGGAGCTATAGGTTGGGACACCTACTCTCTAACAACTAGTGATGTTAATCAAGTTCAAGCAAAGTTTAAACATGTCCATTGTGATTGACTTTATCAACTTGTCTGCTATATTCTCTGAGGTGTGCGCCTTCTTTAGCAATGGTTATTCTGAAGTAACCTTACTTAATTATCTTGTTAATGTACTTGGTTTTTGCATGGTAAATCTAGTTCTTTACTAAGAAGATGACACTGTAAGTATCATAATACAACTTTATTCCATCTTACCTGATCCCAAATTCCCTGACAAATCCTCTCAACCACAAGAATTCCTTGGTTGCCTTATTTACTACCATGTACTCTACTTTAGTTGTGGATAATGATATAAGTGGTTGTACAATTGATCTCCAACATATAGGCCCACTTGCGAGTGTGGAAATGTAACATATATAGGACCTCCTATCATCCAAGTCACTTACATAATATGCATTTTCACACATGTTGTCTCTCAAAATATAACATATATAGGCCCATCTGCATTTTCACAATAATGTCATCCAAGTCACTTGCATAATCTACATTTTCACACATTATTTTTTTCTGTACATACACTTACACCCTATCAGTTTCTTCTCCTCTAGAAGCTTCACTCACATATATCATTTTTATACAATGACCCAATTTCCTCCGTCATAGCCTCTACCCATTTACTTTTCTCCTGACTATAAACGACATTTTAAACAGTTACAGGATCGCTATTGCTGATAATAAGTGCATAAAAAACTAAAACTCTGAATCTATACTTTACATGTGGCCTATTAGTACAATGTGATCTATTTTATGGCAATAACTGATCCTCTTCTGAACCATAACTATCAACTCCCTGAGTATTAATCTCCATGTCAATATTGTCTAGCTCTATCTGCACACTTGGCTCTTGTCGCCACCCTTACCTAGACTAAGATTATCTTCATCTAGAGAACCTTTAAGTATTAATGTTTCATATGTTCACTATCTTCTTTGTCTCTATATCCCAAAACTTGTACCCTTTTACATCTTTCACAAAGCCAAAAAATGTACTTTTTTAATTTCAAATCAAGTATGGATCCCTGATCACTAGATATATACACATATGTTGGATACTTGAATACTCTCAGTCCAACATAATCAACTTCATTACTTGTCCAAACTTTCACTGCAACTTTTCCATCTGATCTGTTTATGACATAACATGCCACGTTTACCACTTTGTCCAAAATCTCTTCGAAAGCCCATCATTCAGCCTCAAACATCTTTTCGTTCTACAGTTGTTCTGTTCATCTTCTCCATTACACCATTCTAATCCGATGTCTTGTGAATTGAAAAGTATCACTGAATACCATGTTCCTCTCAAAATTTTAGAAACTGTGAATTTGTATATTTTGTACCATTGTCTGTCCTGAGG
>NW_019228437.1:391231-411850 GCF_002742605.1 Olea europaea var. sylvestris | reverse complement strand
ACGTTTGGTTGGCCTTGAATTTCTCAATCGGAGATAGCTGCAATTTTATAGAGATCTAACATGGGATGTGTTTTAAATTGATATATTTTTTCTTTTTTTAAAAAGTGGAATTTTGGATATCAAATCTTCAATTCTTTTTTCTTTAAGATCATTCATTCTTCTTGTTCAATCAAGTAGGAAAATTCTATTGAATTCAAATTGTCTCGATGGTATATTTTCTTCTCCAGATGTATGTAGTTTCGAAACCTCTATTTTTCAGTTCGATTCCTTGAAATGGTCTTTCTTGTTACGGCCATTGAGCAAAAGGAGAGACCATTTTTACAAAAGAAAAGGGGGGATAACATACCCAATTGAGCAACTCTCATTTTAGTTTAGTCAGTCGAGTAGCAAGGAATCCCCTTTCTAACGGTAGAGTTTATAAATAGTCAATCTGGTTCCCTAACTTTGCTTTGAATGTCAATCAATTCTTTTTTCTGGTATTGATGCCCCCTCAACTATGGTCAATTTTTTTCTAAAGAAAGGTCTAGCATCCAATAGCTCAAGGATACAATGGCTTATTTATAGGCATTTGTAGGGGTATTCTAATCCTTTTTGTAAATGGACACTCTCGTTATTAAGTTTAAGTCCCATTCTCAATATTTTGTTGAAGTTGTTACGCCCCTAACTAAACCACTTCGGCACACCACTCCCCGAAGTGCCACGTGTCCATCCGAAATGGTTCCGAAGTGAACTCGTGACGACCTCCAACATGACGCGCTGCAAGGCAAAGAGTAGATCGATAGAAGCAACTAAAGTGCCCCTTGACTCCGAAGTGTTGAGCACTCCGATGTGCTCCCTTAACAGATCCCTTCGCTGCCACTTTCAGAAAGATAGCTGTCAGAATCCACTCTGCCTCCAAGGGTTAATTGATGTGACATCTCCATAAGTCTAGTTGATGTGACTTATCAACTTTATGTCAATTGAGAAGAATTAATTGACCGTCCACTCTAGACACGACTGATTGACGCTTATGAGTGGACGCCTCACACCGTCAGATGCATAAACGTGTTCCACATCCAACAGTGCTCTACGTCTATAAATACCTAAGGTTTGGCAGGAAACAAAGGTAATGAAACTCTCAACTTAGCTCTCCATACTAAGAAATATATATTCTCTTCCCAACTCTCTTGCATAATTTGAGCACTATTCCGATCACCTAACATTGATTTGACTGTCGAAGTGTATACGGCCTCCACCACCCTCGCTGGTTCCGACCGTGTGCTTCTAACCGTGTGTTGTTATGTGTAGGGAGAATTACGTGGAGTGGCTATCCGTTGACCACGTGGAGGGTTCAATTCGCAAGGTCAACGGAAGTTTCGATGTTGGACATTTGTCCAATAATCCATTGCATGCATGCATGAGTTTAGTGCACTGAGGTCCAAATTAATTTTGTTAGTATTCGTCTAGGGCCAAACCAAGGCCTTTGTCCATTGATGGCCGAGGCCCTCCACGAAAAGGTTCTACTCCACAATTTAGGGAAGCCTCGGTAGTCAGAGGCAAATATTTAGGAAAACTGGGCATGCAATGGGCCCTTCAATGGCTGACAAGAAATCTAGGTGAACAATAATTAATTTAGAACATAACAGGTTATACTCAATTTTTGTCCTGAATTATCCAAGTTATTGTTCATCAGTTATATTGAATTTTTGTAACCTGATCATGTTAGACTAATTTAGTTGCTAGGATTATGGAAGCCTCGGTAGTCAGAGGCAAATATTTAGGAAAACTGGGCATGCAATGGGCCCTTCAATGGCTGACAAGAAATCTAGGTGAACAATAATTAATTTAGAACATAACAGGTTATACTCAATTTTTGTCCTGAATTATCCAAGTTATTGTTCATCAGTTATATTGAATTTTTGTAACCTGATCATGTTAGACTAATTTAGTTGCTAGGATTATGATGTGACCTTTTTAAAATTTTCATTTATTAATCGTTGATTTGAATTTTAATTATTTATATTATAGATTGGCGTCCTATTATCTGGCTAATTTTATGTTTGTTTTGGGATTTGTATTAAGACTAAGAGGTAGTGCAATCTTAATCGGTATCGTAATGTAAACATTCTTTTTGTATTCATATCTTTACAGAAATATAGTAGGG
Organism: Olea europaea var. sylvestris; assembly: GCF_002742605.1. Taxonomy (NCBI): domain Eukaryota; kingdom Viridiplantae; phylum Streptophyta; class Magnoliopsida; order Lamiales; family Oleaceae; genus Olea; species Olea europaea. Next base: position 409,707 of record NW_019228437.1, on the reverse strand, counting down.
TCATAGATAAAAATTAATTTATTTTATCTCAAGTGAGAAAATTAACATATTAGAAAACAATGCTGCCAATTAAAACCAAGAATTGGCTAATATCGGGTATTTAAGGATTAAAGTGGATTAACAACGATGAATTCAAGATCCTATTGCCTTTCATGACTTTGTTAAATTCCAAGACACTCACTTTTTAATTATTTATTGTAGTTAATAGCTAGATTAACCGAAAACACCCCTTATTAAATCCGTGTCTTAATTTAGGTTAATTTTGATTTAAGTGATAAATAAGTAATTGACGCAAAGCAAAATAAGTAATTCAAGCGTAATATCTTAAAAACACAATTTTTGAAATCCATCAAATTAGGAAGAAAATAAACTTCAGAAATTTTATTAATGTAAGATGATAAAAAATAATGTAATAATCCCTTATTTATAAAGGTTTACATGAAAACCTAGTTTAAACAAACTAAAATTGAAAAGAATTCAAAATAAACTAAATGATAAAAATAACACTAAAACTTTAAAAGCAATTTCGAGTCCTAAACAAACTCGGATGGCCAAAATCCATTGTATGTCACAGCGAAAGTGTAAGTTCTACTCGTCTCATCATTCCCTTTCCAGAATGATATTATGAACCGAAACTAAAGTTCAGACGCTCTCTCTGCACTGTTACGTTTTTCCAATTTTGATTCAACTCTTCTTCAATCCATTCTACATCATAATCAATCCTCATAAGATTGATAATTTACTCAGTCTATATTACTTGTCCACGATACCATGAACTAGCAGGAATATATTGCGACAATTATCTACAATGAAATACTCAAATCATGTTATGTAGCCCAAGTAACTTAAGAGCATAATAACGAGAAATGTGACCCCAACAAAGACTCCGGAATAGATTCAAAAAAAGTTCGTACATTATGAAATTTCTAGATCTCTCCACGAACAACAAATAGAGCAAAGTGAAGCAATCAAATAAACTAGAAAAAAATGCTAATCTTTTTCCCAGAGGATTATTGTGCACGGAATTACATAGTACTCAAAGCTTCCATCTCTCAGTAACAAGAAAATAGAAATAAAACTTGAACAATGGTTTCTAACACTCGGTAAAAACAAAGCATAACTAAGGGCTAAAATCAGAAATAGCATTTTGACATCTTACTCGACAAAATCAGAAAGAAAACTTTATTCCATTAGTTGTAGCAAACAAATTGTATTCTTCAATAGAGTCTTCCTTATTGCAAGCATCATGACCATCAGGTCGGTTCACTAATAAATTTGGAGAAATATCACCAGCAATTCCTTCTTCCAAAGAGTCACCATCCAATTTAGACCCTGCTGAAAGAGCTATAGGGCCACCAAAGTGGAAAAGAGAGAAGTTTGTATTTCTTATTTCTGATATTTCAGACTTCACAATTTTCCCAGCTTCGACAGCATTTGGTGCTTCCGCAGTATACTGCTTATTAGCTGGAGCAACCTTCCGTACATTATATCCATGTTCAGCTTCTTTTAGCACACCTAGATTTGGAACCTTGGCACACTCTGTGCCAGTGCCATTAACACAAGCGGCTGGCTGGAAAAAAGGCAACTGAGCAGAATTAAGTAATGGTGGAGCTAGATGCTGTAAGGCTCCATATTGCATAAGCCGTGCAGTTCCGTTCAGACCGTATCCAAAAGGGTTAGCAAATAAATAGTGTTGGCTGTGATGGGGTAAGGGCATCAACCCATTTGTAGGAGCAGCTGGCCAAGAAACTGGAGTCTGGCAATAAGGTATTGTTGGTGCCGGGAACATTGGATAGTCTATGCTTTGATTGTGCAATTGCGGGAGCAAAGTTGGAGGCTGCACAACCATACTGACATTAGATCTCCCATTATCACAATATGAAGTTGCTTTCAAAGGAAAATTCCTGAAAGAATTGGTTCCATCACAGTCAAGTGTCTGGCTAATGGTGCCATCCCCCCTCTCTGCGCTTTGCCTTGTCTCCATCACAACTCCGTTACACTCAGTGTAGATATTTTTAAGGCACTGTGAACTTTCTCTTCCCTCTGAACTTTGGCTGGCCTCATCTGAATCCGACATCGATGTTGAATCCGAGATTTGATGGTCTGAAGAGGATGTGCTGCTGTCTTCCTCACTGAGGCAGGAGGAGCAATTGTCAGAGTTAGAAGAGCTACCAATTGATGATTCTAGCATTACATGTAAAGATCTAGTTGAAGGACATAACTTCCCATCCTCTTCTGCTACATCCTTTGAGGATTGCTGGGACTTTGTCACCGTCTGAAATCCATTTGGTCCAATTCTGCCATTTTCAGGTCTAGACATAATTGAATCTTGAAAACCATAATCCTTGCGATTGGTTGATACTGAAATACTCGTCACTTCGTCAGATTGACTGGTAGCAGGAAATTCAGGGAGGCGATCAGATACAGCACCTTCAACTTTGAGAGTAGAAATTGCAATAATATCAGAATCTGAATTGCTTCGGATGTATTTCTTCTGTGAATCCAATGGTTCCCAAACTTGCTTAATGTTAGGTGAACTGTTCCCAGCTATAATTTTACTTTTAGGTCGTCCACTCATCTCACGTGAACACTCAACTAGGTTATACTTGAGTCCACGATAATATGGTTTTGACATACCAGAGACCTCCAACTTATTCACATATTTGGGGTCCCGGACTGCTCTTGTAATATGTGATTCAGGCCTTGCTCTGTAAACGTCATGAGGGTTACAGCTGCGAGCATGTGAATCAAATCTGTCACCTCGTACCCTATTCTTGGTACCCTGAAACTTTTCACTAAATTTTGAGCCAAAAGTTCTACTGTTCTTTGCAGCATTATTTCTAACATCAAAGCCATCATCATGATATCTCGATTCACATTTGCTAACAGTATCCCCAAACTCTGTAACAACATTACTTTTTCTCGCACCTGACCATTTTAAGTTCAAATCCTGTTTGGGGTCTTTTTTAAACTTTAGCTTCCTGCTAGCATATTTGATGTGATTGTGGGGGAAAGAGCAGTTCGAATCTCTAATATTGCCAATTTCCCCATTAGGACTGTCTTCTGAATGGTTTTCTGTATTTGAATATACATAATCCTTCAAAAACTGGGCATCTTGAATATCTGGAGACAATGGGCTGGATGAAATAGCTTCACCAGTTTCACTGATACAATCTTTGTTACTGACCACATTTGAATTTTCATCAAGAGTGGGCGTGGGGTCCTCCTTTGAAACATCGGGAACCACAGGATCTTGATTTGATTCAGCACATTCCATCTCCTTGTTTTCCTTCTCTTTTAATCTTTCCTTTCTTCGGAGCTTTTTCTCCCTTTCTTTTGTTCTTCGGCGCACCTTTCTTTCTTCTTCTTCACGCTTTTCCTTTTCTTCTTCTTCAAGAAGTTTAATCTGTAAAATCAAAGTTGAAGGGGAAATCGAGATAATACCATGAAACTCAAGATGATATGTTGAGGCAGCAAAATGCTCAAGGGGAGATTTAAATTATTACAGGTTCAGTACCTGCTTTTCTAAGGTAATGATTTCCTTGCATGCAACATGCACGCGTTCTTCAAGCAACTTCAAACCAAGGCACACAAAACTGCTGTGTGCATTCTGCCGTGCAGTTCCTTCTCTAAAGGCCTTTTCAACCTGCAGAATTTATCCAGCACCTAAGAAAACTTCAAAGTGCCAACAAATAGACGTGGAGATTAAATGTAAGACCATGGTATATTAAGAGCATACAGTACACAAAAACATAAGCCCGAGTCCTTCAACTTATTCTTTCCTCAAAAATGATCAAATTTCAAGGTACAACTAGAAATGGTGAATCAGTTATGCAGTTAGGCTTGTTCAACTTGTCATACAGTCTTGTAAATTTAACTGTGTAAGGAGTTCATAGCATTAGAAGTTTTGATGTGAGAATTTCTACAGATAACAAAAATCCATCCTTCTGAAGAATTGGTTGAACAAGGTCGACATGTCTCAGAAGCTACAGCCATCTATATAGTGTAAGACATCTTAAAACATCAAAATCAATTACCCACAAATATGAAACAACTATAAGTCAAGTTACGGTTTGGATTACAGATATGGAAAACATGGAACCCTAGGATGCTCCCCGTTACTAACATCAAAATCAAATACCCACAAATATTGAAGCAACTATATTTCAACTTTCACTTTGAACTACAAATATAGATAACATGGGAACCCTAGGACTCTAGATATCACTAATAAGAACTATAAATGACTTTAAAAGACAGTAGATTAATTCTGTTGCTTACTTTCTGTGAATTCAAAAAGATAATTCATAGAAAAGGAAAGAAATGATGAACGTGCCTGATCCTTGAATATTACAGTTGCAGCATCTAGAAGGAAGTCTCTAGCAAGCTCAGGACTCTTCGCATGTTTCTGAGGACGAGAGCACTCACCATCAAAGTCATTTCCATCCTTATCCATGGAATCATCATCCTGAAATCACAATGGAAATAAAAACATAACAAGAAATATCATGAGAATAAATAGAGAATGAGGGGAAAGGATATAGGAAGGAATTCCCGAATCGCATTTTATTGGGAACAAGGTCTATGTGATCCTTCAACCAACTACCTCACATTGGTCGACTATTCCCTCTTAGCTGTGATGTTTTCCATCTCTACTTTCACACTTCAGCACTCACCATAGGTATCATAGACATATTCTTGATTGTAACTACAAAACTTAGTTGGGGATGAGGATCTTGCATCTCCCTATACCAATTCGAGCTTTTATCACGTGATACATTTGGGATAATTATTCCCTAGTCACGTGATAATAGTATCAATGTCTTATGGCTTGGAAGGCTTTAGAGCCCTCTGATTTTATAATTAGACTGTTCCATTTATTTGCAATTCGACCATACCTCTATCGTGCATCATATGGTTCCTGTTCATCCCTCCATCCTCCCTATCTATTAAAAACACCAACAACCTTGGAAGGTCACCACTTTTCAATTCAATGGGTGAACTTGGCCTCCCCAACGTGGTGGTTATATAAAAAAGTCAATTGTTAGTAAGAATAATGCGGCCCATTTTAGATTTGCTATATGTCCTCACCTTTTTTCCTTCTTTTATCCTATTTGAGAGGCAGAATCACATGTTATTGGATTTTATACGCAATAATAGAGATGTGAAAGAGAGAAATCAACATAAGTATTTAACGTGGTTTGATGATGTGTCTATGTCCACAAAGAGTGAAGCAGAAATTTTATCCAGTATGAATAATAGGGTTACATCATTAATGTTTATACCTACCCTAGCCCAAGCCTATACAAGAAAATACCCATGTACTGTATCCTAACTTATTTAGCATCCCTGGCAAACATACAGTACTTCACTCCAGTATTGACCTATTTGATCCAGTAAATATGTGTTTCATCTTATATGAGCCACATACATAATAATTTCTTCCTTAGCGAATGGAAAACAATAAAAAGCATAATATGGGAAAACACCATTTAGGAGCTATAGGTTGGGACACCTACTCTCTGACAACTAGTGATGTTAATCAAGTTCAAGCAAAGTTTAAACCTGTCCATTGTGATTGACTTTATCAACTTGTCTGCTATATTCTCTGAGGTGTGCGCCTTCTTTAGCAATGGTTATTCTGAAGTAACCTTACTTAATTATCTTGTTAATGTACTTGGTTTTTGCATGGTAAATCTAGTTCTTTACTAAGAAGATGACACTGTAAGTATCATAATACAACTTTATTCCATCTTACCTGATCCCAAATTCCCTGACAAATCCTCTCAACCACAAGAATTCCTTGGTTGCCTTATTTACTACCATGTACTCTACTTTAGTTGTGGATAATGATATAAGTGGTTGTACAATTGATCTCCAACATATAGGCCCACTTGCGAGTGTGGAAATGTAACATATATAGGACCTCCTATCATCCAAGTCACTTACATAATATGCATTTTCACACATGTTGTCTCTCAAAATATAACATATATAGGCCCATCTGCATTTTCACAATAATGTCATCCAAGTCACTTGCATAATCTACATTTTCACACATTATTTTTTTCTGTACATACACTTACACCCTATCAGTTTCTTCTCCTCTAGAAGCTTCACTCACATATATCATTTTTATACAATGACCCAATTTCCTCCGTCATAGCCTCTACCCATTTACTTTTCTCCTGACTATAAACGACATTTTAAACAGTTACAGGATCGCTATTGCTGATAATAAGTGCATAAAAAACTAAAACTCTGAATCTATACTTTACCTGTGGCCTATTAGTACGATGTGATCTATTTTATGGCAATAACTGATCCTCTTCTGAACCATAACTATCAACTCCCTGAGTATTAATCTCCATGTCAATATTGTCTAGCTCTATCTGCACACTTGGCTCTTGTCGCCACCCTTACCTAGACTAAGATTATCTTCATCTAGAGAACCTTTAAGTATTAATGTTTCATATGTTCACTATCTTCTTTGTCTCTATATCCCAAAACTTGTACCCTTTTACATCTTTCACAAAGCCAAAAAATGTACTTTTTTAATTTCAAATCAAGTATGGATCCCTGATCACTAGATATATACACATATGTTGGATACTTGAATACTCTCAGTCCAACATAATCAACTTCATTACTTGTCCAAACTTTCACTGCAACTTTTCCATCTGATCTGTTTATGACATAACATGCCACGTTTACCACTTTGTCCAAAATCTCTTCGAAAGCCCATCATTCAGCCTCAAACATCTTTTCGTTCTACAGTTGTTCTGTTCATCTTCTCCATTACACCATTCTAATCCGATGTCTTGTGAATTGAAAAGTATCACTGAATACCATGTTCCTCTCAAAATTTTAGAAACTGTGAATTTGTATATTTTGTACCATTGTCTGTCCTGAGGTACTTAATTTTCCTATCTGTTAGGTTCTCTACATCTGCTTTCCACATTTAGAACTTGGCAAAGGCTTCAGGCTTGTGCTTTATGAAATAGAGCCAGACTTTTCTAGAGAATTCACCAATGAAAGTAATAAAATACTGAGATCCACCTTTAGACAACTCCGTCACTAGTCTCAAACATCAAAATACACATAATCAAGAATGCTTTCTATCTTGCGCATTCCCCTCTAACCTTGAAAAACAGGGTCTTACTTGATTTTACTTTCTTCAACAAATTCCTTTTGTGAAGTCAATCACACCATGTTCTCCTATATGCCCCAGTTGCATATGCTATAGAAAAGTGTTATCTAACTTAGATTCTGTTGTAGCAACTCCATCTACAACTGCATTTCCTAGTAATTTATAGATATTTCCTACAATTTCTCAATTCCATCGAACTTCATCACATCGAATTTTGTAATCGAAGAACTCGTCATCTAAACCTAGCACTCTGATTATAGTTGTTGGACTTTATACACAATAATAGAGAAGTGAAAAAAGAAATTGACACAAGTATTTAATGTGGTTTGGCGATGTGCCTATGACCACAAGATGCCAAGTAGATATTTTATTTAGCATGAATAATAGGGTAACATCATCAATATTTATACTAACCCTAGCCTAAGTCTATCAAGACTTTAGGATTCGTACAAGAAAATACCCATGTACCATACTGTGAGAACGTTGTCCCGCACTCTCAACCTAATCAGCTTTCCTAACAAATAGACAGCAAATTAAAATCCACAAGACTGATGCTATTGCTTCGCTCTACTCTGGAATCGTTCTATTTGATCTAGTAGTGTGTTCCACTCTATATGAGCTATATACACAACACGGTGTCCATTTTGCATCAAGGACTGCCTCATGGCATCGTTCTGGTCGACAATATGTTGCACGTTTGTAGACATATCAGCTACCGTTTGAGTTAGCCATTCTTCTTGATAATCTCCAATTTCTTCTTCAAGTATATCTCTCAATTGGGATTGTAAGTTTGTCGTGCCTATTTTCCTTCTGTTTCACATCACTATTTGATTGGCTTCCATTTATACTTCTTAACTTTTTATGTTCATCACTTGCTTTCTTATTGTGGTTTTGTTAGGAAGTTCTCTTAGATGGCGTCAAATTGTTGACCTTAAAAATGAAAGTTATTCTTTAAAGTCAATAAATGATAGTTTCTACTCCAAATTTCAATAGCGTTTTCCCTCTTTTAGGGATTTTGGGTGAGTTAGCCAACTTTGTTGTAAAGAGAAGAGATTATAATTTCGACGTTTGGTTGGCCTTGAATTTCTCAATCGGAGATAGCTGCAATTTTATAGAGATCTAACATGGGATGTGTTTTAAATTGATATATTTTTTCTTTTTTTAAAAAGTGGAATTTTGGATATCAAATCTTCAATTCTTTTTTCTTTAAGATCATTCATTCTTCTTGTTCAATCAAGTAGGAAAATTCTATTGAATTCAAATTGTCTCGATGGTATATTTTCTTCTCCAGATGTATGTAGTTTCGAAACCTCTATTTTTCAGTTCGATTCCTTGAAATGGTCTTTCTTGTTACGGCCATTGAGCAAAAGGAGAGACCATTTTTACAAAAGAAAAGGGGGGATAACATACCCAATTGAGCAACTCTCATTTTAGTTTAGTCAGTCGAGTAGCAAGGAATCCCCTTTCTAACGGTAGAGTTTATAAATAGTCAATTTGGTTCCCTAACTTTGCTTTGAATGTCAATCAATTCTTTTTTCTGGTATTGATGCCCCCTCAACTATGGTCAATTTTTTTCTAAAGAAAGGTCTAGCATCCAATAGCTCAAGGATACAATGGCTTATTTATAGGCATTTGTAGGGGTATTCTAATCCTTTTTGTAAATGGACACTCTCGTTATTAAGTTTAAGTCCCATTCTCAATATTTTGTTGAAGTTGTTACACCCCTAACTAAACCACTTCGGCACACCACTCCCCGAAGTGCCACGTGTCCATCCGAAATGGTTCCGAAGTGAACTCGTGACGACCTCCAACATGACGCGCTGCAAGGCAAAGAGTAGATCGATAGAAGCAACTGAAGTGCCCCTTGACTCCGAAGTGTTGAGCACTCCGATGTGCTCCCTTAACAGATCCCTTCGCTGCCACTTTCAGAAAGATAGCTGTCAGAATCCACTCTGCCTCCAAGGGTTAATTGATGTGACATCTCCATAAGTCTAGTTGATGTGACTTCTCAACTTTATGTCAATTGAGAAGAATTAATTGACCGTCCACTCTAGACACGACTGATTGACGCTTATGAGTGGACGCCTCACACCGTCAGATGCATAAACGTGTTCCACATCCAACAGTGCTCTACGTCTATAAATACCTAAGGTTTGGCAGGAAACAAAGGTAATGAAACTCTCAACTTAGCTCTCCATACTAAGAAATATATATTCTCTTCCCAACTCTCTTGCATAATTTGAGCATTGTTCCGATCACCTAATATTGATTTGACTGTCGGAGTGTATACGGCCTCCACCACCCTCGCTGGTTCCGACCGTGTGCTTCTAACCGTGTGTTGTTATGTGTAGGGAGAATTACGTGGAGTGGCTATCCGTTGACCACGTGGAGGGTTCAATTCGCAAGGTCAACGGAAGTTTCGATGTTGGACATTTGTCCAATAATCCATTGCATGCATGCATGAGCTTAGTGCACTGAGGTCCAAATTAATTTTGTTAGTATTCGTCTAGGGCCAAACCAAGGCCTTTGTCCATTGATGGCCGAGGCCCTCCACGAAAAGGTTCTACTCCACAATTTAGGAAAGCCTCGGTAGTCAGAGGCAAATATTTAGGAAAACTGGGCATGCAATGGGCCCTTCAATGGCTGACAAGAAATCTAGGTGAACAATAATTAATTTAGAACATAACAGGTTATACTCAATTTTTGTCCTGAATTATCCAAGTTATTGTTCATCAGTTATATTGAATTTTTGTAACCTGATCATGTTAGACTAATTTAGTTGCTAGGATTATGATGTGACCTTTTTAAAATTTTCATTTATTAATCGTTGATTTGAATTTTAATTATTTATATTATAGATTGGCGTCCTATTATCTGGCTAATTTTATGTTTGTTTTGGGATTTGTATTAAGACTAAGAGGTAGTGCAATCTTAATCGGTATCGTAATGTAAACATTCTTTTTGTATTCATATCTTTACAGAAATATAGTAGGGTCATAGATAAAAATTAATTTATTTTATCTCAAGTGAGAAAATTAACATATTAGAAAACAATGCTGCCAATTAAAACCAAGAATTGGCTAATATCGGGTATTTAAGGATTAAAGTGGATTAACAACGATGAATTCAAGATCCTATTGCCTTTCATGACTTTGTTAAATTCCAAGACACTCACTTTTTAATTATTTATTGTAGTTAATAGCTAGATTAACCGAAAACACCCCTTATTAAATCCGTGTCTTAATTTAGGTTAATTTTGATTTAAGTGATAAATAAGTAATTGACGCAAAGCAAAATAAGTAATTCAAGCGTAAAACCTTAAAAACACAATTTTTGAAATCCATCAAATTAGGAAGAAAATAAACTTCAGAAATTTTATTAATGTAAGATGATAAAAAATAATGTAATAATCCCTTATTTATAAAGGTTTACATGAAAACCTAGTTTAAACAAACTAAAATTGAAAAGAATTCAAAATAAACTAAATGATAAAAATAACACTAAAACTTTAAAAGCAATTTCGAGTCCTAAACAAACTCGGATGGCCAAAATCCATTGTATGTCACAGCGAAAGTGTAAGTTCTACTCGTCTCATCATTCCCTTTCCAGAATGATATTATGAACCGAAACTAAATTTCAGACGCTCTCTCTGCACTGTTACGTTTTTCCAATTTTGATTCAACTCTTCTTCAATCCATTCTACATCATAATCAATCCTCATAAGATTGATAATTTACTCAGTCTATATTACTTGTCCACGATACCATGAACTAGCAGGAATATATTGCGACAATTATCTACAATGAAATACTCAAATCATGTTATGTAGCCCAAGTAACTTAAGAGCATAATAACGAGAAATGTGACCCCAACAAAGACTCCGGAATAGATTCAAAAAAAGTTCGTACATTATGAAATTTCTAGATCTCTCCACGAACAACAAATAGAGCAAAGTGAAGCAATCAAATAAACTAGAAAAAAATGCTAATCTTTTTCCCAGAGGATTATTGTGCACGGAATTACATAGTACTCAAAGCTTCCATCTCTCAGTAACAAGAAAATAGAAATAAAACTTGAACAATGGTTTCTAACACTCGGTAAAAACAAAGCATAACTAAGGGCTAAAATCAGAAATAGCATTTTGACATCTTACTCGACAAAATCAGAAAGAAAACTTTATTCCATTAGTTGTAGCAAACAAATTGTATTCTTCAATAGAGTCTTCCTTATTGCAAGCATCATGACCATCAGGTCGGTTCACTAATAAATTTGGAGAAATATCACCAGCAATTCCTTCTTCCAAAGAGTCACCATCCAATTTAGACCCTGCTGAAAGAGCTATAGGGCCACCAAAGTGGAAAAGAGAGAAGTTTGTATTTCTTATTTCTGATATTTCAGACTTCACAATTTTCCCAGCTTCGACAGCATTTGGTGCTTCCGCAGTATACTGCTTATTAGCTGGAGCAACCTTCCGTACATTATATCCATGTTCAGCTTCTTTTAGCACACCTAGATTTGGAACCTTGGCACACTCTGTGCCAGTGCCATTAACACAAGCGGCTGGCTGGAAAAAAGGCAACTGAGCAGAATTAAGTAATGGTGGAGCTAGATGCTGTAAGGCTCCATATTGCATAAGCCGTGCAGTTCCGTTCAGACCGTATCCAAAAGGGTTAGCAAATAAATAGTGTTGGCTGTGATGGGGTAAGGGCATCAACCCATTTGTAGGAGCAGCTGGCCAAGAAACTGGAGTCTGGCAATAAGGTATTGTTGGTGCCGGGAACATTGGATAGTCTATGCTTTGATTGTGCAATTGCGGGAGCAAAGTTGGAGGCTGCACAACCATACTGACATTAGATCTCCCATTATCACAATATGAAGTTGCTTTCAAAGGAAAATTCCTGAAAGAATTGGTTCCATCACAGTCAAGTGTCTGGCTAATGGTGCCATCCCCCCTCTCTGCGCTTTGCCTTGTCTCCATCACAACTCCGTTACACTCAGTGTAGATATTTTTAAGGCACTGTGAACTTTCTCTTCCCTCTGAACTTTGGCTGGCCTCATCTGAATCCGACATCGATGTTGAATCCGAGATTTGATGGTCTGAAGAGGATGTGCTGCTGTCTTCCTCACTGAGGCAGGAGGAGCAATTGTCAGAGTTAGAAGAGCTACCAATTGATGATTCTAGCATTACATGTAAAGATCTAGTTGAAGGACATAACTTCCCATCCTCTTCTGCTACATCCTTTGAGGATTGCTGGGACTTTGTCACCGTCTGAAATCCATTTGGTCCAATTCTGCCATTTTCAGGTCTAGACATAATTGAATCTTGAAAACCATAATCCTTGCGATTGGTTGATACTGAAATACTCGTCACTTCGTCAGATTGACTGGTAGCAGGAAATTCAGGGAGGCGATCAGATACAGCACCTTCAACTTTGAGAGTAGAAATTGCAATAATATCAGAATCTGAATTGCTTCGGATGTATTTCTTCTGTGAATCCAATGGTTCCCAAACTTGCTTAATGTTAGGTGAACTGTTCCCAGCTATAATTTTACTTTTAGGTCGTCCACTCATCTCACGTGAACACTCAACTAGGTTATACTTGAGTCCACGATAATATGGTTTTGACATACCAGAGACCTCCAACTTATTCACATATTTGGGGTCCCGGACTGCTCTTGTAATATGTGATTCAGGCCTTGCTCTGTAAACGTCATGAGGGTTACAGCTGCGAGCATGTGAATCAAATCTGTCACCTCGTACCCTATTCTTGGTACCCTGAAACTTTTCACTAAATTTTGAGCCAAAAGTTCTACTGTTCTTTGCAGCATTATTTCTAACATCAAAGCCATCATCATGATATCTCGATTCACATTTGCTAACAGTATCCCCAAACTCTGTAACAACATTACTTTTTCTCGCACCTGACCATTTTAAGTTCAAATCCTGTTTGGGGTCTTTTTTAAACTTTAGCTTCCTGCTAGCATATTTGATGTGATTGTGGGGGAAAGAGCAGTTCGAATCTCTAATATTGCCAATTTCCCCATTAGGACTGTCTTCTGAATGGTTTTCTGTATTTGAATATACATAATCCTTCAAAAACTGGGCATCTTGAATATCTGGAGACAATGGGCTGGATGAAATAGCTTCACCAGTTTCACTGATACAATCTTTGTTACTGACCACATTTGAATTTTCATCAAGAGTGGGCGTGGGGTCCTCCTTTGAAACATCGGGAACCACAGGATCTTGATTTGATTCAGCACATTCCATCTCCTTGTTTTCCTTCTCTTTTAATCTTTCCTTTCTTCGGAGCTTTTTCTCCCTTTCTTTTGTTCTTCGGCGCACCTTTCTTTCTTCTTCTTCACGCTTTTCCTTTTCTTCTTCTTCAAGAAGTTTAATCTGTAAAATCAAAGTTGAAGGGGAAATCGAGATAATACCATGAAACTCAAGATGATATGTTGAGGCAGCAAAATGCTCAAGGGGAGATTTAAATTATTACAGGTTCAGTACCTGCTTTTCTAAGGTAATGATTTCCTTGCATGCAACATGCACGCGTTCTTCAAGCAACTTCAAACCAAGGCACACAAAACTGCTGTGTGCATTCTGCCGTGCAGTTCCTTCTCTAAAGGCCTTTTCAACCTGCAGAATTTATCCAGCACCTAAGAAAACTTCAAAGTGCCAACAAATAGACGTGGAGATTAAATGTAAGACCATGGTATATTAAGAGCATACAGTACACAAAAACATAAGCCCGAGTCCTTCAACTTATTCTTTCCTCAAAAATGATCAAATTTCAAGGTACAACTAGAAATGGTGAATCAGTTATGCAGTTAGGCTTGTTCAACTTGTCATACAGTCTTGTAAATTTAACTGTGTAAGGAGTTCATAGCATTAGAAGTTTTGATGTGAGAATTTCTACAGATAACAAAAATCCATCCTTCTGAAGAATTGGTTGAACAAGGTCGACATGTCTCAGAAGCTACAGCCATCTATATAGTGTAAGACATCTTAAAACATCAAAATCAATTACCCACAAATATGAAACAACTATAAGTCAAGTTACGGTTTGGATTACAGATATGGAAAACATGGAACCCTAGGATGCTCCCCGTTACTAACATCAAAATCAAATACCCACAAATATTGAAGCAACTATATTTCAACTTTCACTTTGAACTACAAATATAGATAACATGGGAACCCTAGGACTCTAGATATCACTAATAAGAACTATAAATGACTTTAAAAGACAGTAGATTAATTCTGTTGCTTACTTTCTGTGAATTCAAAAAGATAATTCATAGAAAAGGAAAGAAATGATGAACGTGCCTGATCCTTGAATATTACAGTTGCAGCATCTAGAAGGAAGTCTCTAGCAAGCTCAGGACTCTTCGCATGTTTCTGAGGACGGGAGCACTCACCATCAAAGTCATTTCCATCCTTATCCATGGAATCATCATCCTGAAATCACAATGGAAATAAAAACATAACAAGAAATATCATGAGAATAAATAGAGAATGAGGGGAAAGGATATAGGAAGGAATTCCCGAATTCCCCACATCTAGACATGATAATTAAAAACCCCAGGTTGATACCTCTTCTTCTTCGGCCTCCTCAGCATGCTCAAAGAACTTTTTAATGCTTTCCCCACTCGTAATTGTAACAAAACCATCACCAACAACAAGTCTGCAATGAACGCATTGTCGACCTCTCAAAGCATGAGCTTTCACACAAAGTTCATTGCAGCGTCCATCCATTTTCCATGCCTGTAAAGATATATAACATGCATGCAACCCACTAAGATCTAGCCCACTTGCTTGAACTCTTCCCCTCAATCCAACATTTTCAAACTCCAAGATATCACATTTTCCTTTTTCACTTCCAATTGCCCATTCAAAGTGATGGTATGTTCCAAATTCATCTAAAAATGTTTGTTGCCAGTCAGCTTGAACTGTGTCATGAAAAACCTCGCATTGGAAGGCAGTGTCTGCCACACAAAACCAACTTGTGCAACGAGGTTCCCTTCGCATGCGTTTTAGCTCCTTCAGCTCCTTGAACTCTCGTATAACATTTCTTCGGCAATCTCTACAAAAGCTCTTGCTGTCAAACCTGCCACAAGAAAGGAAAACTTCAGATGGTATTCAATTAACTACATGTGCATGTCAAATTAAAAAGCCAGGAAAATCACCTTTCTGCTGGGGAAGTATCTTTCCATTTTTGTAGTTTTTCTCTATTTTACAGAAAGGATGAGTTGGTTGGTTTTTTTTTTTTTTTTTTTGGGGGGGGGGGGGGGGGGGGGGGGGTTCTTTTTAAAATAAAAAATTCTCAAAATATCCTATCTTCTAATTGTATTTTCCTCCGCATTTCAACTTTCTCTACCTAACCTCAGATCATAACTTCTGTAATGCTAGTTAATTACTTGTTCATTCTAATTGATTGCATTGCTAATTTAAGATTTTAACATACCACGTGCTCTAGTTAACAGAACAAGAGTAATAATTATAGTCATAATTATTTAATATGGCCACATTTTTCATTGAACTGCCACATTGTTAGCAGTCCTATTTTCCCTCTAAAAGTAACAAATATGAGATCGTGCACATTGAATGTCCATCCTGAAAACTTATATTGATCTCTTATGAGGGAAAACAGCAAGATTTACTTAAATGATTCACTTCAGCAAAATAATTTAATTAAAGTTTCTATCATTCTTCAAAATGACTGTTATTCCAGTATGTTAATGAGTCATTTTACTACTGTCACCAGCATTCCCAACCAGATGATTAGCAAAGCCAATGGCACCTTTGAGAAAACAATGTACATCCTTCTGAAATAACTAAAACTTTGTGTAATAATTAAACCACTCAGAAGACAGCTCTAAGCTAACTTAATATATGACTTTGTTAATTTAGACCAGAATGTTTGAAAAAGAATTCAGTGCTGATTCAAAGACATAAGGGGTGCACAAAAGTAAATTGCCATCTCTGAGGCTTACATCAAGATGACTTTAATTGGTTGTTCTCTGAGACTGGCAACACCGCGGATGCTTAGCATGGTAAAGCAGACTTTAGTAGCAACTAGCAAATATCTCCCCTTTTCTTATATTTAATGGGAACAGTCTCAGTAATCTACAGGTTGATACTGATTCATACTGCTATAGATCAAAGTGTTTAGCTAATGGAAGCATTGAAAACCCAAATTTTACCCACACAAGTACGTGATCTGCTTTCACTAACCAAAAAACAAGAGCTGCAAAAGTCACACATCATTCCTTGCATTAGGTTTAATAGTCCTGTTTGTGTAAATCAACTTAATTGTCGCACTAATAAAGCCATCAAGAACAGATAAAGTCAATAAAAATGAGTGTTTAAGCTAGTCTTAAGCAAGGCTAGGTGTCAAGGATCGCAGCTTTACTTAGCCCCTTGACACTATTGCAGCCGCAGTTTGCCCAACTTCGGCCGCACATTATAAATATTACTTCAAGTTTGAGTTGTAATTTTCTTTTCATTGTAATAATTATTTCAATTGTAAAATAGCTCTGATATTGGTAAACGTTTCGTATGATTCCTCGTCTTTTAAACGTCTACTCCCGTCACTTGGATTTTTGTTCAGAATGCTATTATAGGGGGTATTAGTCTTTCAAAAATCTTTCAAACTCACTGGTGTCCGCCCCCTGCATCAGCAATTGTAATTTTCTGCTTTCATCAATTGTAATGTTCAGTTTTCATCAATTAATGTTCAATTTACTTTCAATGTATTCAAATTCTCTATTGTAAGTTTTCTACAAAATTGTAATCAAATTTTCTTTCGTCCCAACGTGATCGATAAAAGGCGAAAGGTAGTCTAGCAGAGTAGACTACTGCCGCACGGTGTCCCTTTCTGTGCCAAGAAGAAAGGCACCCCGTGAAAGTTGGTATAAGAGCTGCGGCTCACGACCCTCGATAAGAAAACTATGGATCCAATTACATCACACACCACTGAAGTGATAGAGCCTCAAAAGAAAGGTACTACAAAACAGCGCGTGGATGCGCTTGATGAGACAACTACTAGGTTGTGCTATGCTATGGAAGGTCTCGAGGAAAAAGTCGAGATGGCCGAATCTGAGATTCGTGGATTACACATCCAATTGGATGAAAGCCAAAGAGCTTGCGCAGCAATGACGGAAGCTGCTATAATCATTCCTGATTTGCAGGACGAAATGGAAACGTTGAGAGCTCAATTGCGAGTACTCCAACGTGCGGTGGGCAATGGGCAAGCTCCCGCACACGAGTATGCTCCTAGACTCAGAATTCCTGAACCGTGTACCTACAGAGGGGCACGTGATGCAAAAGAAGTTGAAAACTTCTTGTTTGATATGGAACAGTACTTTCTAGCAGCTTCGATCAAAGATAAAGCTAGAAAGGTAACCACAGCTACCATGTATTTGGGTGGAGGTGCAAAGCTTTGGTGGCGAACCAAATATGCGGACATTCAGGCCCACAGGATTCGAGTTGATTCTTGGGATCTCCTCAAGGAAGCGATCAGATTGCAATTTTTCCCGAAAAATGTCGAGGATCAGGCTCGACGGGCTCTTCGGGACCTGAAACACACGAGCTCTATCAGGGAGTATGTGAAATCCTTCTCAAGGCATATGCTGAATATTCGAGATATGTCAGAAAAGGATAAGCTCTTCACCTTTATGGAAGCGTTGAAACCGTGGACACGCACGGAACTTCAAAGACAGAAGGTTACTGATTTAAGCACGGCCATGGGAGCCGCTGAATGCTTGAGCGACTACCAAATAGAATCTAGAAAAGATCAACCTTCGGGGAGTAATCAAGCAATTGGAGGTGGTAACAGATCTTACAGACCCAGCTCGAACCCAAATGGGGGAAAGCGTTACTCTCAGAATAGAGAAGGAGCCTATCGAAGCACCCGTGGCTTTCAGGGAAACTATCATAACAGCCGTCAAGGAAATTTTAACGACAGTGATAGTAACAACTGGAACAAAGGAAAAGCAAAGGAGGGCCGAACTGATGCCACTCCCAAATTGAAGTGCTTTTTATGTGAAGGACCTCATCGAGTGTCGGAGTGTCCTCAAAAGCGGATGGTGAATGCATATTGTCAGTTAGCAAGTGGCGGGCCAAGTTCAAAACAAGAGGCCCTGCAGGCTAATTGTCATAGTGAGACTGACTCTGAAGAGGATGAGGAAGTAGTTGGGGCATTTTCATATCGGTGCAACACACTATCGCATCGGGTTGCTGAAAAGGATGATGTCCCATTAAAAGAAGCAAAGATGGAAGAAGCGAAGGCTCGCATTTGTAGGGCCAAAGGCTTAATATTCA
>NW_019228437.1:389067-390945 GCF_002742605.1 Olea europaea var. sylvestris | reverse complement strand
GAAGAATTACCAAAGAAATTACCACCAAGAAGGACGATTGATCATGAGATCGAACTTATTCCAGGTGCTAAAGCTCACGCTAGGGCACCATACCGTATGTCTCAGCCTGAGCTTGAAGAGCTTAGGAAGCAGTTGGGGGAAATGTTGGAGAGTGGAATCATTGTGCCTGCGAAGTCGCCATACGGAGCTCCTGTATTGTTTCAGAAAAAGATTGATGGTTCTCTTAGAATGTGCTGTGACTATCGAGCCTTGAACAAGATTACTGTAAAGAATAGCTATCCTATCCCACTGGTTGCAGATTGCTTCGATCGACTGAGTCGGGCGAAATATTACACAAAAATTGATCTTAGGTCCGGATACTGGCAAGTTTGGATTAAGGAGGAAACACTACGGTGGTAACCAGATATGGAGCCTTTGAATTTAAGGTGATGCCTTTTGGTTTGACAAATGCTCCAGCAACATTTTGTACTATGATGAATCAGGTACTTCACGGGTTCTTAGATGACTTTGTCGTGGTGTACTTGGATGACATAGTAATCTACAGCGAGACATTGGAGGAACATGTCCAGCATATGAGGCAAGTTTTTAATCGGCTACGGGAGAATGAACTTTATGCTAAGCCGTCTAAATGCTCATTTGCTCATACATCTATCAGTTTCTTAGGTCACATCATTGAACAAGGTAAAATTCGCATGGATTCGAAGAAGGTTACAGCCATCAAAGATTGGCAACCACCAAAAATCGTACATGATGTACGTTCATTTCTTGGGTTATGCAATTACTATCGAAGATTTGTGAAAGGCTACTCAGAAATTGCACTGCCACTTACTGAATTGACAAAGAAGAATAAGGATTGGGATTGGTCATCCCAATGCCAAGCTGCTTTTGAAAGGTTGAAGAAGTCCATGTGGACGAACCCGATTTTAGCCTTACCGGATATGACTAAACCATTTGAAGTTCATACAGATGCTTCAAATTTTGCCCTTGGTGGAGTCCTCATGCTAGAAGATCATCCGGTAGCATATGAGAGCCGGAAGTTGAACCAGACAGAACGTCGTTACTCGGCACATGAAAAGGAATTGTTAGCAGTAGTCCATTGTCTCAGAGGATGGCGTCACTATCTATTTGGATCTCCATTTATTGTGAAGACAGATAACACAGCAGTTAGTCACTTTATGTCCCAACCAAAACTATCGAGCAAACAGACTCGTTGGCAGGAATTCCTTTCAGAGTTCAATTTTATGTTAAGTATCGTCCTGGCTCTAGTAATCATGTTGCTGATGCTCTTAGTCGACGGGCCGATTTAGCTACCATCTGCTCTGTAACTGCTCTTTCAGGGAGCACAGTCTCCACGAACACTAGAGACCAAATTCGGGCACTTATGGAGAAGGATCCGGCTACCCAATATTTGGTCGACCTTATCAAGCAGGGTAAAACTCGACAGTTCTGACTAGATAGGAAACTAGTGAAGACAAAGGGAGACCGCCTATATGTTCCTAAGGGCGGAGATCTGAGGAAATCACTAATTACGGAATGCCATGACACAATTTGGACGAGGCATCCGGAAGAGGAACGCACTTGTGCACTACTACAACGTGCATACTACTGGCCTCAAATGCGGGACGACATTGCAACACATGTAAAAACTTGTCTTATTTGTCAGCAAGATAAGGCAGATCATCAGAAAAAGGCGGGCTTGCTAGAGCCCCTTTCCGTTCCAACCCAGCCATTTGAAAGTATATCGATGGACTACATTATTGGTTGCCAAAAGTTGAGGATTTTGGTACTATCATTATCGTGGTGGACCGTCTATCAAAATATGCAACTTTCATTACAGCGCCTAAGTATGTATCTGCGGAAGAGACAGCTCAACTCTTC
>NW_019228437.1:373525-383092 GCF_002742605.1 Olea europaea var. sylvestris | reverse complement strand
AGCTAAAAGAAGTAAGGTTGAATACAATTTGATTAATACATAAACTTTGACATACATACACTAACCCGAATTCAATATTTAGCTCCCGTTTAAACCACATTATTGTAAAAATGAGAATGAAAAATATAATCATTATAAGCTCCACATAAGAGATAAAAAGTCAAATATAGTGGCTTGATGTGATGGATAACCGTCATATTTTTCATTTTAATGAGGAAATAATAGGGTTCAAACAAGGGCTTAGAATATTGTAATAATTAAAAAAAAAAAGTTGACATATTTTATGCAATTACTAATCAATTCAAAGTATTTATGACCAATATTAAACTTAGTAGGGTAGAAATTTAGAAGGCACTAGATCCAATTCCATTTCTACTTTAGCTCCTGTTTGACACCCATTTTCTGAAAATGAAAAGGGAGTGAATAGTATTTTTTTGAAAAATGAATGATTGAAAAAGAAGGAAAAGTTTTCAATTTACGTGTAATATTATTTTATATAAAATTATGTGATTGAAAATAGGAGAGAGAAAAATGTAATGTAACATAATTGAATTTAATGGGGGCCAAACGGGGCTTAAGGATGTTGTCATTCATAACCTTACGTGGTTAATGCTGTCATTAATATGCATGGCTGGAAACATGGTGTTGTCACTTTGTCGAAATTCTTACTCATTTTGGATCCTATATCACACAATCAATGTGATTAAAAAGACTTTATTACCCCTGAGGCAACCAAATAGCCGTCAACGTGCCCCTTGCATTCTAGATACATCTGCTAGCTCTTTCATTCGCGTCCAATCCATGTATGGTCCGGATGGTCCACTTGTGATTTTTTTTTTCTTTTTCTTTTTTGTCCCTTTCCTAACATGAGATAAAAAAATATTAATTGGCTAGACACAATGATGTTTGGTAATACTTTAATGTATTTATGTACAATATTTTTAATTTTTGAGATCTGTAATACATTTGATTTCACGTTTTGAATTCAAATCTAGATTTAAATTCATTTAAACAAATAGTGATGATAAGGAAAAAAACTGTCAATTCAAAACTCAAGGATGATTGTAGTATGAAGATTTCCATGTCATTTCATAAGTAGAGGCCTATAGGTCTAGATCTTATACAGATTTTGAAAAAGTCATACCTTTGAAAATAGATATTAAAGTTGAAAAGCTCAAGTCTATATAAACTATACGATGAAAGTTCGTACTTTCAAATTTTCAATGTCTGATTTAACTCCCAAACCTTGCAATGAAAATCATAACAATCTACCATACTTCGCGATCCTAATGCCCACATCATGACTAGTCTCGGACAAACATTGCTATGTCGACGTCACCATCTATTCTACTCAATTAAAAAAAGAGACATGATGACACCGTTTATGTAGTTCTTGCGATAACCATACATCAAAAGTTAATTATTAAAATTAGAGAGATCCAAGTCTATATAAATCAGTAAATCACACACTGAAATCCCGTAATTTCAATTTGGGATTCAAATTGCGAACCATGACAGGGCCCTCTACTTCGCCATTGACTTATTGCCCAAAACTACCATGACTTCCAACAAGGCCAACCCTGGCACAAGGCAAACTAGCCCATTGCCTTGGGCCTCATAATTGTGAGGGCCTCAAAAGCTGTCTATAATTCTAGATTTTTTATGACTCTTCCAAATAATATAGATTTTTGGCATCATCAAAGCAAATTTTAGATTTTTGACTTGATACTGATATAAAAACTTTTTTAAAACAAATTTGACCTTACCGTAAGGAAAGAAGATTTGGCATCATTAAATTATTTTACTTTTGCATTTTTTGTTAATTAAAAAATATGAAGAACAATTTCCTTTCAACCACAAAATTGCACCTATTATATTACTTCACAGTACACAAAATAGGAAGAGATGAAAATTATTATATATTTTTATATGAGTAAGAAATATTTAATTTAATATATGAATTTTACATTTGCATTCTTATAGTTAATTCCTCAATAAATATTTAATAACTCAAATGAGTGCATCAATTCCTTTTGCATCTCAAAATGTGAAAATGTTAAATATTCTACTAGTCCTATCTATCAAGTTGCAAGAGGGGATTTATTTTGCTATTCTATCTCTTGAACTGCATGAAATCTTCATTTTAATATAGAAATATTAATTGGTTAAATATTTAAGTAGTGTTACAATTATAGAAAAAAATTATGTTTGAGGACATCAAAAAAAAATAAAAAATCAATTACCTAGAGCATCTAAATTCTCGGGGTCGGCTCATCTTTCTGGTTGGTGCTAATCACCCACAGTCTCATAGAATGACAGAATCCTACCCCTCTACCTACCTAATTTCACTACGAATATATCAACTCAGTACGTGCACACAGAAATGGGACAATCCTAGCAACTTAGACTACTAGTGCGACTAGGATGATATTACCTGCTACTATATATGTTGGAAATTGGTTTCAAATTAACAGAAATTGGTTAAGTAAAAACCAAAAATCGAAAGGTGTTACAAATGTGTCAACTTTGGCCAAATATTTGGGCTCGATCCGACGGTCAAATTACAAAAGCAAATAGACCAAATTGTTCTACTCATCGTAGTATATTTGGAATCTTAAAATCAATTTCAGATAAATGAGTAATTGCTGTCCAAAGTTGGAAGAAAAAATAGAGGAAACTGGCCAATATACCTATCGCTCGAGCAATGGATTGACAAGAATGAAGCAAAAAATTTCTGTTTGAATTTTGACAGTATTGCTTGAGCGAAAAATCTAGCGAAAATAAAGTGTTTCTTCTATTCGAAAGAATGCACGATTGGCCTGCACCATTTCATCCACACCCCTTCTTCCTCTATAGATAAGTCCCTTGGATGTCCTTAAAGAAAGACCATCTCATAATTTGCATTAAGCAGTCTTCTTCTCTTACAAAATCTTTCTTCCTCTTCATTTCATATCATTCCTTTGTAGAGAAGAATATTATATCCGAAGTTCACTAGTTCTTGTGGTTTGAAGTGTTGTTGCCACAAGATTAAAAATCTGTTGTATCTTGGGAGACAAGTGCTATCAACCGAGAGCACCATAGTAGGGCAATATTAAGGAGAAAGTGGCGTCACTTGCCTCGAATTATATTCTACCTATCTTCTTCCTCTTTGTTCTTCTTTTGCATTTTGAAGTTTTTTATACTACATTTTCATCCATATAATTGTTGTTTAATTATGTTCCTGTGAGTTAAACATTATTTGATTTGTTTTATTCACAAACAACCATATTGTCGCTCACATACAAGCCCGGGTACAACAATCTTAAGACAATATTCGTTTGTGGTTGTTTGGTGTTTACAAATCAAATTTTTGTCATTTGTTGGAATAGTCCTTGTAAACTATTTTTCCCCTACATAATTGTTGTGATAATATTCTATTTACGTAACGAAAATGAGTATCGTAGAGGCTGCTTCAAGTCAATATGGTACGAACAACGTGGTTTCACCTATGGCTATACCACTAAAAAAATACCTCGATTGGAGAAAGGGGAGAAACGGAAAAAATTTGGAGGGGTGGACTTTAAGAGATGGCTACAGAAGATGCTATCCTATCTCACCATCCTAAATATGGCAAAATTCGTAAAGGAAATCGCACTTATCGTAAAAGATGAGAAAATAATCGTGAGTCGATTATTGCTTTGGATGCATAGAAGCACTCGAACTTTATATACAAAAACTATATATTGAATGGATTGAACAATATATTATACGGAATGTAAAGTTCAAAGGACTCGGCCAAGGATTTGTGGGATTCATTGGAAAAAAATACAAGACCAAGGAAGCCAAAACTAAAAAGTTCATTGTAAGCAAATTTTTGGACTATGATTTCAAAACTGTGATAAGCTAAGTGCAAAAAATTCAAGTTCTCTTGCACGAAATAATGCTGAAAAGATGGAATTGAGCGAGTCTTTTCAAATAGCTGCCATCATTGAAAAAATATCTCCTATATGGAGAGATTCAAAAACTATCTAAAGTAAAACATAAGGAGATGAATTTGAAAAAATTGATCGTCCTCTTGAGAATTGAGAAAGACAATAGGAAAAATGAAAGGAAATCTATTAATCAACTTGGAGCAAACTTCGTTGGAACAGAGCAAAGGAACTTAAACAAGAAACGAAAGATTTCCAGTGAAGCATCGCGTAGAGATAAGTCCAAGAATGCGAAAAGGTTCAAAGGAATACAACATGATTGGAAACTCAAAGGAATGGTGGATTGGTACCAATGCAAATCATCATGTGTGTCTAGGCAAGTCAATGTTTTCCAGCTATCAAGAGTTGAACCGGTAACAACTTTTTATGGAGAACTCTGAAGTTCCAAGATTGAAGGATAAGGCAAGATCACTTTGAAGATGACATTCGGGAAAGAACTCGTCCTCAATAATATCTTATATGTGTCGGATATCCGCAAGAATCTTACGTCTGGGTCTCTTTTTGGTAAAAATGGTTTTAAACTTGTATTTGTGTTTGATAAATGTGTGTTGTTTAAGAATGAGATGTATGTAGGAAAGAGATATATGTGTGACGAAATTTTCAAGATGAGCGTTCTCACTGTTGTACCGAAACAAGGCATTATGAATAAAATCAAAAGTTCTGTTTACTTTCTTGAATTGTTTTATTTATTGCATAATCATTTAGGACATGTGAACTATAAATCGTTGCAAAAACTTATGAATCAAAGTTTAATTTCAGCTCTTGATATCGACCCTAATAAAAAATGTGAAGTGTGTGTTGGAGCCAAATTGGCTGAGACACTGTTCCATTTGATTAAAAGGAACACGATACCTCTAGCATTAATCCATAGTGACATATCTAACTTGAAATTCGTTCAAACTAGAGCTGTTAAGAAATACGTTGTAATTTTCATCAACGATTGTACAAGTTGCTATGTCTTTTTTTTTTAAAAGTAACGACGAGACCTTAGATACATTTAAATAATATAAGGCTAAAGTTGACGCATAACTTGATAAATGAAATAAGAATATTCATAGTGATCAAGAAGGCAAATATAGGGCACTGTTCGAAGAATTCTGTTCCAAACATGGAATCATTTATCAAACACCGATACCATACTCTTCTAAATCGAATGGTGTTGTTGAACACAAAAATTGAACTCTTAAGGAAATGATGAATGCGATGTTAATAAGTTTGGTTTTACCTCAGAACTTGTAGAGGGAAGCTATTTTAACGGCAAATAATCTTCTCAATCGAATACCTCTCAAGAAAATGGAAGAGACTCCATACGAACTATGAAAAGGCCATCTTCCGTCCTACCAACACTTAAAAGTGTGGGGATGTTTGGTAAAAGTTGAAGTTCCTAAACCTAAGCAAATTAAAATTGGTCCCAAGACAATTGATTGTATATTTATTGGGTACACCAATAATAGTAGTGCATGTTGTTTCTTTGTACATAAATTTGAAACTCATGATGTACACAAGGGCACCATAATTGAATCAAGGAATGTAATATTCTTTGAGAATATGTTTCCTTGCAAAAATAAGGAAGTGGCAAGTTTAAATAAAAGAACATATGAAACTACAACTCGATCTGTAAATGAAGAAAAACTAAGGCGTAGTAAGAGGGCTAGAACATCCACAGCGTTCGATCCGAGTTTTTTAACATATATGGTTGAAAATGACCCAAAGACTTTCGAGGAAGCACTGTCTACTCCAAAAGCATCCCATTGGAAGGAAGCTATTTACATCGAGATATATTTCATAATGCAAAACCATACGTGAAAGTTGATTGATTTGCCTCCCGGGAATAAGCCTTTAGAGTGCAAATTGATATTAAAAAAGAAATTGAAACTAGATGGATCTATTAACAAATATAAGGTTAGATTAGTTGCCAAATGATGTAGGCAGAAAGAAGGACTTAACTTCTTTTATACCTACTAATTCGTGACTAGAATCATTTCGATAAGATCGCTAGTTGCAATTGTGGCAATGCATAACCTTGAGATTCATCAAATGAATATAAAAATGACATTTCTAAATGGTAAGTTAGAAGAAGAGATATACATGGAATAACCTAAAGGGTTCATTTCTCCAAGTCAAAGACATAAGGTTTGTAAACTTTTTAAATCCTTATATGAATTGAAACAAGCTCATAAGCAATGTCACCAAAAGTTTGACAAAATAATGTTGTCATATTGATTCAAAATAAATGAATGTGACAAGTATGTATACGTGAAAAATACACCAAATGCCTATGTGATAGTATATCTATATGTACACGATATGTTGATACTGAGCAATAGTCACGATATGCTCTTAAATACTAAGAAAATGCTAACAAAGCATTTAAATATGAAAGACATAGGTGTGTTAAATATAATATTGGAGATAAAGATCTCTAGAACATCGGAAGGAGTTGTAATTTTCCAATCTCATTACGTTGAGAAAGTGCTTAAGAAGTTTGACATATTAGTTAAAAGTCCGACAAAAGCTCCTATTGACACAAGCTACACTTGTTCAAAAATAAGGGTAAAAGCGTGTCACAATTGAAATATTCACAAGTTATTGACAGTCTAATGTATATTACGAACTGCACTCGATCGAATATTGCTTTTGCTATAAATAAACTTAACAGATTTACGAAAAATCCAAGTTATGATCGTTGGGTGGCATTGACAAAGGTCTTTAGGTATTTGAAACATACCTTGACATATGGATTACATTTCACAAGATATCCTGTGGTATTTGAAGGGTATTTTGATACGAATTGGATATCCAATATGAAGATTACCAAAGTCCACTAGAGGTTATGTATTTACCCTTGGTAGAGCTACTATCTCATGGGAATCGATAAAACAAATATATACAGCTCGATCACAAGTATGTATACGTGAAAAATACACCAAATGCCTATGTGATAGTATATCTATATGTACACGATACGTTGATACTAAGCAATAGTCACGATATGCTGTTAAATACTAAGAAAATGCTAACAAAGCATTTAAATATGAAAGACATAGGTGTGTTAAATATAATATTGGAGATAAAGATCTCTAGAACATCGGAAGGAGTTGTAATTTTCCAATCTCATTACGTTGAGAAAGTGCTTAAGAAGTTTGACATATTAGTTAAAAGTCCGACAAAAGCTCCTATTGACACACGCTACACTTGTTCAAAAATAAGGGTAAAAGCGTGTCACAATTGAAATATTCACAAGTTATTGACAGTCTAATGTATATTACGAACTGCACTCGATCGAATATTGCTTTTGCTATAAATAAACTTAACAGATTTACGAAAAATCCAAGTTATGATCGTTGGGTGGCATTGACAAAGGTCTTTAGGTATTTGAAACATACCTTGACATATGGATTACATTTCACAAGATATCCTGTGGTATTTGAAGGGTATTTTGATACGAATTGGATATCCAATATGAAGATTACCAAAGTCCACTAGAGGTTATGTATTTACCCTTGGTAGAGCTACTATCTCATGGGAATCGATAAAACAAATATATACAGCTCGATCAATGATGGAATTTGAGTTCATTGCTTTGGACAAAGTTGGAAAAGAAATAGAATGACTTCATAATTTCTTGGAAGATGTTCCATGTTGGCATGAATTGGTACCTGCTATAAGTATACATTGTGATAATCAATCAACTATTAGAAGGGCTAGAAGCAGCATGTATAATGATAAGTCTAGACATATATGTCGTAATCATAACACCATCAAGCAACTGATCTCAAATGACATTATCTCTATAGATTATGTGAAATCAAAGGAGAAAATTGCGGATTTACTTACAAAATGTTTGCCTAGAGATCAAGCATATTGCCTATCAAGAGGAATGAGATTAAATCCTACTAGGTAAAAGTCATTATAATAATAATCCTACCTTATTGATTGGAGGTCCCAATATCTTAGTTTAAAGGGACAATTAAGTTATGAGAATTCTATAAATAACTTAGGAAAATAATTTCCTAACTCATTCCTATGATATCAAAGTGCTTTGTGCAGAGTGGTAAGTGGTTAAGATAATCTTCTAATGATTCCTATATCTTGATTAAGTCAAGTGGAGTAGGGCAGAATACTAATGAGGTCACCTATATAAGTGCGAAGTGGGGCCGCTTCAATGAGAATTATTCAAGGCTTGAATTTTCTAGACACTTACGGAATCAAGATGGGTTCAGGGCCAAAATAAACTAAGTCATGAGAACTATAAATGGAATTTGAGAAGATATTGTGTGAATATTGTTGTCTTGACTTATACTAATGGCTGATTGGTTCAAGACATCATGTTCACCAGTTAGCCAAGTAAATCTAATAATATTTCACTAAGGAATGTTCAAAGCCAGCAGCTACCTTACCTCATGTAGTGTTCTCTCTCTCTCTCTCTACAATTGCATCATGTTTTAGCTTTGCATTGCATATGCACGTTCGAATTCCCATTCATTTGGGGGGTGGTTGGAAATTGGTTAAGTAAAAATCAAAAATTGAAAGGTATGACTAATGTGTCAACTTTGGCTGAATATTCGAACTCGATCAGATGGTCAAATTACAAAAGTAAATATATCAACTTGCTCTACTCGTTGAATAGATCGTCGTAGTATATTTGAAATATCGAAACCTATTTCGGATGAATGAGAAGTTGCAGTCTAAAGTTGAAAAAAATAGAGGAAACTAGCCAATATACTCATCGCTTGAGTGACGAGGAAAAACATTGTTATCGCTCGTGGATGTCGCTCAAGCGATGGATTAAGAGAATAAAGTGAAAGTTTCTGTTCGAATTTTGACAACATTGCTTGAGCGAAAAATCTAGCGAAACGCTAGCGAAAATGAAGTATTTTTTCTATTCGAAAGAATGCATGATTGGCCAGCACCATTTCATCCACACCCCTTCTTCCTCTATAAATAAGTCCCTTGGATGTCCTTAAAGAAATACCTTCTCAAAATTGGGGTAATTTTTATATTGGCCGAATTATTGAGCCTATTTTCCACAATATCCTTTCCTATTAAAAGTACTACTTTACCCTTAATGAAATTATTTGCAAGGTCTATCTTATATCTTTAAGGATTTATCAATCAGGACCTGTATCTATATTTTTCAATCTTTTGAACACTTTTAAATATTCTTTATATTTTAATAGTTCTTCAAAGATTGTAGGTTGACCTTTCTTGGTTATATATCCTTTAAATAATCCTTCTGAAATTTCTTCTTGTATATTTCTATGTTTGGTTATGATATCTTCTACCTTTCTTATTTCACTACTTGTTCCTACAGAATCAAATCCTATATTATTTCTACAATTATAATCTATATCTCTATATATTTTTTCAATTTTTTCTTTACCAACAGGAAATATATCATCAGATTTTTCATCTAATTTAAGTAAGAACGAAACATCTTTTTTATCTAAAAATAAAATAAGATTATTATCATCATTAGTAGTGGAAGTAGATGCATGTGAATTATTCATTAAAGCATAAGCATGTAAAAATAAGTAAATAACTTACAGTAATCAAGTGGAAATAAACAGGCTTTCCCTCCAGTATGCTCTTATAGATG
>NW_019228437.1:369780-373460 GCF_002742605.1 Olea europaea var. sylvestris | reverse complement strand
ACTCACACACAAGGTGCTACAAATTTTTGTTAGAAAACTGCCTTTTCCCCTAAACCATTCTTCAAATACGGGTACTTTGGCATAGCTAACATCCATTCAAAATCAAAGTTTTGAAAATCTTTTAAAATCTCTATCTGTACTGCCGAGGAGTCATGAGAAACTTAACGAATCCTTTTATGAAAGCTTTGTTGAACATAGCAATCTTTACTTTAATATTCATAAACTGAAATTGTACATGCTTACAAACTATATTTACATACCTTTGGTACTCACCTTATGAAGTTTAGAACTCCATAAGTGATTACCTTATTACACGCTTTCCTATTTTCAAGCTATCTAATATTTTTCTGAATACAAGTGGTGTATACAGATTACAAAAGATTTCTCTCAGATGTGTTTAAGAGATAAGCTATTTCGAGATATCTTCCTCCTTCCTTCATGCCCCTTTTTATAGGAGATTTTGGAATCTTATCTTGGACAGATGTTTTCCATCTTTCTTTGTTGGGTAGCTAGGCCATCTTATCTCCACCGAATTCTTCATTGTCTTCTTGTTGGGTGGACCTCTTCTTTTGAAATTAGATGCCTTATCTTTTGAGTTTGTCTGCCACTTGTAACTATTGGTGAGGAGTAGTTACAATTATAGAGACTTTTCTTGTATTATCTTCTGTCTTCTAGTAGCCACAGTTTTTCTTTAATAAATTTCTTTATTAAAGTAGTGATAAAGGGCTACTTTAGTCATCATCACTTTTCTATTTTTGAATCAAAGAATTCTGTAGGGAATTCTTCATCATTAAGGGATGCTTGACTCATATCTTTAACTACACAGTATTCACAATGGTGATCATTGTAATTCCAAAATAATTTGCATAATTCTTTAGCCATATCCTCTGATCCGTGCACTTGGTTGGATATAATTGCAGATAATAGATGATTGAGATAACAAATATCTTCTTCTTTGGTATCCATCCTTGCATTGGAATAGATGATATAATCTTCAGATGGATAAACCCATATTTTTTCTTTCTCAGTAATTATCTGAGTTACATGTTCAAATATCTCTTTATACCCTTTTTGCTCGTCTGTAGGGCATCATATTTAGAATATCTTGATATCCATTTTTAACAACCTTTTGATTGGTTGGTAAAAAATGTTGATTTGTGATTCCCATTTTGATCACATGGAAAGATGGATGCATATATTCAAGAATAGGATCCCACTCCATGGTTGTTGAATGGAATCTGATATATATATATATATTTGTTGTTTTAACAACTTCAATATATCTTTTAACAGCTTTCCTGATGTTGGCTGGAAGCTGAGCTATCTCTTTGAGATCTTTGCTAGGATATATATAAAGTATATTTCCTATCTCAAAACAATTTCGAACCCAGTTGGCTGGTGCTCTTGGATAAAAATTTATCTTGTTGTATTTTGAATAGTGGAGAGTCTTCATCCACTTTCCATTCTCCAAATACCAATCTGATAAAATATTGAAAATAACAATAAAGAGTATTACTTCTTCATGGCTATTTTTTCTGGGAATTTTTGCTTCATGGCATATCTTGACAATATCTTTTGGATCTATCCTTTCAATAGAAAGTTTAGATTGAGTTTGGCTCTATAAAGACCTACCTTCTCTTTTGATATTTTGAATATCTTTATTACCAGTAATGGGTTTGAGTATTCCCTGTGAAGGGGTTCCTATTACCTTCTTTTCTTTCCCTTTATCCTCGGGGAGAGCGCTAGTATTCACAAGTCCCTGCGAAGGGTACTAGTCTTGGTACAAGTAACTTCTGCCTCAAGGGCTATATTTTTTCCTCAAAGGCTATCTTGGATATTTTGAATTTGGGTTTCCAAATAGGAAACTTTTATCTCAAGTATTTGGACTTTCGTCCTTAGTTGTTCTAGCTCCATCCCCGCTAAGATAATCAGGAAGAAAGTTAGCTTTTCCTTTAATATATTCAATATCAAATTTGAAATATGAGAACCAAATTTGTATTCTAATAATATATCTATTGGTAGTAGATGGATCAACATTATTTTTTAGAAATGCTTTAACTTGAGTATTGTCAGTTCTAATTAAGAACTTCTTTGGTAATAAATAATCTTCATATTTTTGAACTCCTCTTTTTACAGCAATGAGTTCTTTTCTATTCGTCTCATATCTTGTTTCAACTACTTTGAAGGTTCCTGATATATAACCTGCAAGTATTTTAGGACAAGAACAATCTTTTTCACATTTATATTCTTTATGATTCTTCTTTACCTTTAGCACTGCTCCCCAGTAGTAATCTGAAGCATCAGTTTCCAGGATAAAGAAATCTTATTCTTGTGGTATTACTAGTTTGGGCAATACCTTTAACTTTTCTTATATTTTCAGAATCTTGTTCCTCCCAAGACCACATTATATTTTTTCTTAACTTTGGAAGAAAATAATTTTTTAATTTGGCACAATTTTCAATGAATCCTTCTGCATAATTTAATATACCAAGGAAGCTTTGTAATTGTTTTTTATCTTTGATTATTTCAGGAAATTCTTGAAGTTTTTCTCCAATATGGGATTGCAATTGCAATTCTCCTTCTTTGATAAATAATCCCAAAAACTTTATTTCTGTTTTGGCTATCTCAGCTTTCTTTTGAGAAAATGTAATACTGTGTTTTTTTATAATATAACAAAATTCCTCAAGGTGTTCAATATGTTCATCAATATTATTTGAATGAATAAGTAAATCATCTACATATGCAATACAGAAATGAGTAATAGGTTTTATTACCTCATTCATTCTTCTTTAGAATATCTGTGGTGCATTTTTCAACCCAAATGACATTACATTCCATTCGTATTGTCCTAAAGGATTGGGGGTACTAAATGCAGTTAGTGGTTTACTTTCTTCTGTAAGCATGATTTGCCAAAACCCTGACTTATAATCAAATTTTGAAAATATCTTTTTGTTCTGTACTTGTTTAATAAGGGTGTCTTTATTTGTCAAGTATTATCCTTCAAATTTAGTAATTTCATTTAATTTCTTATAGTTTATCACCATTCTGGCTTTTCTTCTTTTTATCTCACTATATTTTCTAACCATAAAGCCTGGGCTGCTATGTGGGCTTTTACTAGGTCTAATCAATTTGGCTTCTAACAATTCTTTTATCTGGTTTTTAAATTCTTTTTGATCATCAACACTATATTTCATAGATTTGATTCTTACTATAGTGTCTAAATTAATTAATTCTATCTTTGGCTTTACTTTGTCTGTATTCCATTTTTCTAATGGATTTTCAGAATNCCATGATAACAATGATTTCATATTTTCATCTATTCTTGGTATAATAATTGGGTTATCATCAACTGTTATTTTTAAATATCCTTAACAAATTTTATAAGGACTATATTTCTCAAGAAAGTTCATTCCTAGTAAAATAGGTGAAAGATCTACTCCATATAATTTATCTTTATATAGAATTATTTCCTTAATATATTCTTTTTGATCCTCTCCTATAAGTATAAGAGGGAATTTAACATATTTTCTAATTTCAAGATTATTTCCCAAATAATCCTTAAATATATATGGTTCTGGTATTTCAAAGTCTATTAAATGATTAACAAACTTGGCGTTTACATGGCTTTTATCTGCTCCAGTATCTATGAGGACAAGAAGATTCTTCTTAAATCCTTCTTG
>NW_019228437.1:348401-369086 GCF_002742605.1 Olea europaea var. sylvestris | reverse complement strand
ATTATAGGAATTCTTGCTTTTCCTATAGTATCTTCTATATTGATAGACATTTCTTTATAATTCATACTTACAATTGTTTTATTTACTCTTGGTAAAATTCCTAAGAATCCTTGATGGAATACATCTTTTTCTTGTAAATCTAATATCTTTTTAGTGATTCCTGAATATTTTTTAATATCAAAAGTAATTTCCTGATTAATACCTTCTATAGAATCTTCGACCTCTTCAATTGTTTCAATTTCTATTTCTGATTGTTGTATCTCCTGATTCATATATACTATCTCGTCATAATCTTTTTCTGATGAGGATGTATCTAATTCATAAATGCTACTGCATTCACTGCTTAAATCTTCAAAATATTCAATTGGTTCTATGTCACTATCTTCTTGAAATTTTTCATAAATCCTAAGAGTTTTTATATTTTGTCTATCTTTCTTTTTAGGATATTGAGGGGCAATATGTCCTTCTTCATTACAAATAAAGCATCTACATTTTTTAATGTTTCATGGTTTAGATTTCTTATCCCAATTTCTTTTCTTGAAATATTTTTTATGTGGTTTAAAATTCCTTTTATTGAATTTTTTATAATTTTTGAATTTTCTTTTGTATTTCTTATATGGTTTATATTTCTTCTTATGGCATCCAAATTGTTCAATTTGGCCATTATCTTTATAACAACATAATGAATTCTTTCTTATTTTGTAAGCCTTCTTATTTTCTAGTGCTTCTCTGCACCACATACCTATCATTTTTCTTGTAAATTCAATTCTACTTTCAAGACTATCTATTTTAATACCTTCCTCTTCTCCTAGAGGTAGTAATTTCTCATATTCTTTTAATAGCTTAATTCCCCATGGAAATGGTAACTTTGTAAAATAAGATCTTAATATATGTTTATTTTCTTGATAATCTCCTTGATTAAGTATATAATATAATTCTTCAAATTTACAAGTACATCTTTCTAATTCACACATATCACATATCTTTAGATTTTTCATTGCTATCATTCCTTGATTATATTCATCCTGTTTTCTTTCTTCTTCATTAGAAGTATACCTATCTCCTAAGAATTCTGTACTTAAGATTTTTTCAAATCTTTTTAATATCTCCTGTATATTTTGTTCATTTAGAGTATTTCTATTATCTAATACCTCAGTTCTATTTGCTCCATATTTTATCCTTCCTTTAATAGTTTCTGGTAATTTTTTTTCCACCATTCAGAAACAATTCCTCTGAATGTATATTCTATAAATCCAAATATTGTATATGTTTCCCATTTATTAAATTGTATTGCTAGATCTGTACTTTTCATCCATGTTTCTATAGCTTTATTTTTATCTACACAGTATAAGTCTAACCATACTCCTGTCGTGTGGATTGGTTCATTATAGGATTTCATTGGATTTAATTTTTTTTATGGATTGTTTTCTTACATTTCCAGTGTATCTTTTCTGTATTTTTCTATATTGGTTAATACCATCCTTAAGTGGTATTGTAGTACCATAAGGATAATCTTGTTCTTCATCACTACTAAATTCTACTTTTATATTCTGACTTGAAGATGGATTAGTATTCATCTTTATGTTTTCCATTTTTTCAGTTAATTCTTCTAACTGTTTTTTATATTCTTCATACTCTTCACCTGTAGATTCTAAGAATTTTTATTCTATTTCTTCTACATCAGTAATCATATATTGATTTTCTTCATGTTTTTTTCCTTTATTATTTTCTTTTTGTGTTATCCTAAAATCTTGAGGTGGATTAATTATAATCCTATCTTTTTCCTTAAGACTTTTATCTAAAAGAGCATTTTCTATTTGTAGATTATGTTCTAGATTTTCCAATTTTTTATGTATATCCCCAAAATTTTCACTTGTAGTGTTTTTAGGTAAATAGGGATAACTAGATTTTTTATGTTTTTCAACTTTTTTCAAAAATTCTTCAATTATATTTTCTTCTTCTACTATATTCATCATAACTTTTGGTTCGTAACATGGCTCTGATACCATTTCATCGGAGTGTACAGCGGAGGGGTTAAGATTTTTGATCCAATTAAAATCTTCATAAGTATTTAAAATATCACAATAAAATTTATAAAATTCACTATTTTTTATTAATACTTCTTCTTTAATGATTTTATTTAGTTCTTTAATTCTTCTTCTCAGATTAAGAATTGATTTATATATATCATTTTCTGTTTTGATTATATTATTATTTATAGAAACATTTTTATTTTTTAATTTTGGATCTAAATATTCTACAAAAAATCCTTTCAATTCTTCTTCTAAATAATTTAATTCACTTTCTGTTGCATTTCTTAGATCAATAAAATTTTCTATAATATTTGGGTTTAAATTAATTAAATATTTTTGGTCTATATTTTCTTGAGGACCTATTTGAAGGTTTTTATACATTATAGTGGCTTTGGTTGCAATTTCTCTATAAGGGGTATTTTTGGAAAGATTATTGTTTGAAGACTATTTTTCAAATGTTTTCATTTCTTAGCCTAATCTTACAAATTGCCATTATTTTTAGGCTATTGGAGGGTATTTCCTCCTCAAAATTTGCATTAAGCATTCTTCTCTTGCAAAATCTCTCATCTTCTTCATTTCATATCATTCCTTTGTAGAGAAGAAAATTCTGTCGAAAGTTCGCTAGTTCTTGTGGTTTGAAGTGTTGTTACCACAAGATTAAAAATCTGTTGTATCTTGGGAGACAAGTGTTATCAACCGTGAGCACCATAGCGGGGCAATATTGTCTTAAGGAGAAAGTGACATCACTTGCCTCGGATTATATTCTACCTATCTTCTTCCTCTCCTTTCTTCTTTTGCATTTTGAAGTTTTTTATACTACATTTCCATCCATATATTTGTAGTTTAATTACGCTCCTATGGGTTAAACGTTATTTGATTTGTTTTATTCACAAACAACCTTCTTGCCGCTCATATACAAGCCTCGGTACGACCCTAAATACTCCACATTTAATCATATTCACTTACATTTATATAATTCAATGAGAACAAGTAATGAATTTTTTTATTTTAATTATTTTACAATAAATTTTATAAAAAAAATTATGTTTGAGGGCATAAAAAAAATTAATCACCTAGGACCTCCAAATTCTCGGAATCGGCCCATCTTTCATGTCGATACTGATCAGCCACAGTCTCATAGAATGGCAGAGTCCCACCTCTCGACCTACCTAATTTCGCTACGAATATATCACCTCAGTACGTGCAAACAGAAATGGGACAATCCTAACAACTTAGTGTACTAGTCCAACTAAGACGATATTACCTGCTACTATTTAATCATATTCACTTACATTTATATAATTCAATGAGAACAATTCATTATTTTTATATTTTAATTATTTTACAATAAATTTTATAAAAAAATGTGCACATTTTGTAAAATCATGTTATACAATATGTTGATTATAAATTGTGTTACACACATTTCACCACATAGTTTCCACCATTGTTGACATCATTATCATCATTACTTGTAATACAATATGTTGCATTTATATGTATTTTGATGCATATTTCCATAGGCATCGTAGCTATCATCATCCCTTGTAACACATATAGCCCTTGTTTGAGACCCTTTTTTTGCGGGAAAATATGTTTCAAAATTGTGATTTTTAGGAGAATGCGTGGTTAAAAAATAATGAAAAATTTTGAGATTAGATGTAAAATTACTTAAAAGAATATGTAGTTGAAAATGAGTTTTTGAAAATTGGAGCGCAAATAGTATTACATCACCATCATTACCGTCGACTCCAAACCTTGTAAAATTTATTATCTGTATTTTTAAGTTAATTTAGGAGAAAACTCGAGCTATTGATCAAGAAGGACGAAAGAGGACATGGTTTGCAAAAAGATATGGAATTGAGGACTAAAGGCACATGTTGAAATAGTGCTGGTCATGGTGCAAATTACATAGTAAAATGGCATGGGAATTAGGAGTTTGAATGTGATTCAAATTCCAAATGGAAGAAGTTTAATAAAAATTCTTTATGGACGGAGAGGGGGAAAAAAAACAATTAGAATTCTAAATGGTTTTGGAAGCTGGAAAAGTCATTAATTTTGGAGAAAAACGGCGAGGGGGGAGAGGACGGACGGCAGAACGCAAAGAAGGGAAGAAAAATAATTCCATTTACACTACGCAAGGAAGAAACAAGGAAGAAACACAAAGGCAACTGTTGGGAGTCGTGTGGCGAAGATAAAATAAATAAAAATAAAATAAAATAAGGGTCTCGTTTATCTTGTTGATTGTAATTGAACCCAATTATGTCTTTTAACTCTTGTTTGTTTAATTCCAACGTTATGAGTGGCAAACTATTTTTATGTTAGGATGATGATGTAGTTTAGGGTTTTTTTAATCTTCTGTTTAATTCCAACACTTCATGCCATTTTAATGCGTGTTAGTTATTTATTGTGTAATTCATGCTTCAATTGTTTGCGCAACAATTGATTAATTTAGGGATAATACTGAGATCGAAAGATGATGATACTTTTAGCTCGTGTAATAAATAATATAGGTATTATAAGAGATCGAGAAATAATTATAAGCTATGAAGTCCATATTGAATTCCTATAGGTTAATGAGTTTATGTTTGTTTGAATTTACGTAGAGATATAGTAAATTCGGGCATATGAATAGGCTTAGTGTTGCTCGAGAGAGATCACTAGTTACATTAGGTTAATTCGATCGCTGGCACTTATGAATAATGGCTGGATGAATTGGGATTAGATGCATGTTAAACAATCTAAGTGAAATCGAAAATCTTTACTATCTAATCTCATAGTTTTCTCAATCGTGTTAATTTAATTTCTTATTTACTTTAGCAGATTTTAGTAGCAAACCGCAATTTGATTTGATAATTGGTTAACGTTTACATGTCACGATCCATAATCTTGCGGAATCACACGAACAACTTTTTATTGTTAAGTCCAACTTCAATTTATTTTTTTATTATTAATTTCTTTTTAAGTTGATCTATTTGTTTTGTGTAGTTCTATTCAAAAGGAACTAAAGAAAGCAATAGCTCAACAACAATACGAGATGGAAGATCCCAAAATTGATGAATACAACATGCCTATAGGGGAGTTCTCCACCCTAATACGCTTTAAAATAAAGGGATGTGAAATAGTTATCGAAGTTGATGAGAATGACTTGCCTTTGGTAAAACTATGGAGACTGCAAGATTTTCTAGCACAAGGTGTAAACGAAATCGATGAGGATGATTTGCCATTGGGATTACTATGGGCATTATAGGAATATCGAGTACAACACAATCCATATGAGCAAACATATAATCCAAGTTGGGAGCAACACACTGATCTCTATTGGTCGAAAGATCAAAATATTGAAAATCTGACTTATCCCCAATAAGAAAGTAAGTCTACTCATGGAAATTACCTTGTGCAATTGCTCAAAATTTTGGAAAGTAGCCCAATCATTAAACTCGAGCAACCAACAACAAACGAAGAACATGGAAAGACTGAGGTTTTAATCATGACGGGTCAAAAAGAATTAGTAGCATCCAAAGGAGATGAAATTAGCACGCAATCTCTTGACTTTATTGTTAGCTCAAAAATTAAGTTAGTGATTAAACCTTATGAATAGAATGAGCTGCACATTGTTGAGTTCAAATTGGATGATAGGAAGAAGTCATACTACTTGGAGAAGGACAAAGTAAACATTTGAAGGATGGATGTAAATTGGTGTAAAATCAAATTGACCAAACTAGGAAAGACTTCCAAAGCCATGTATAAAGTGCCATGAAGTATTTGTACAAAAGTCTAGCCTAGAACTATAACCCAAGAATTTAATGGGAAGTAACCTAATTTTCTTACCTAACTCTTTACTTTTAGTTATTGCATGGCATATAGAGCACACGGTTGCATTTAGTATTTAAGCTTGTTTAGTTTAGTTTTATTTTTATTTTTATTTTTATTTTTAGAATCGTCATTCTAATTTCACAGTAAAAAAAAATGCGGGGTTGAACGTGGTCAACCGCAATTTGAAAACTTGCTGTGACCACCCTTGGTTGCCAAAAATTTATTGTTTGATGCCGTCAACCACCATGTGATCGTAGTCAATTTTTTTCTGAACATCATAAAAGGTACATGTTTTTTTGGAAAATGCCACTTGACCCTCATGGATGACAATCTCAAAGACCGCGCCCTCACATGGGATGCGTGGCTCCCGTGTAAATAAAATAATCCCCACCCTCCATGTGTGTGTGTGTGAGCGGATCATCCACGCGGATCGTGTAGCATTACTCTATTTTTTACTCTGTTAGGCTTTGACTTCATATCTTTTAAACTCTCCCACACTCACGTATTAGATTTTCTAATTCACAAAAAGCACTAACTCACTTTATTGAATTAGTATTGATTTAATAAGAAGTTGATTTGTTTGAATTATTCTTTAGGGATTTTGAATATTATTGCTTATCAATTTTTGCTAATATTCCTTATAATTTTAATTGTAGGAAAAATTGGCACAAAGAATAAAAATCCCTTTTGAAGGAGGACAAAGTGAAGGAAAAGATTGTGGAAGTTTCAGCGTCAACTTCATCGTCCTACGCTTATTCGGTGAGTCTAAAATTTATCTATTTCACTCTTTTTTTTTCTTATTTTTTTTTTATTTTATAATATTACATTGAGGACAATGTAGGAATTAAGATTGGGGTGGAAAATATAGGCTTTTTGTTAATTTATCCGCATGAATGATTTTTGTGTGTTTAATTTAGCATAAATTTTGGGTTAAAAAAATTATAAAAAAAAAGTAAAAATTCAATTTTTTTTATTTTTATTTTTTATGCTTATATATGACTTGACTTGAACAAAATAATTCATATACTATGATAATATTGTGCATATCCTTGAGCAAAATTTGGACCCGTTCATGTGGACACTCGAATTTTTAATTATTTATGAATTCCTTTATTTTATATTTAGCTTTTGAACAATTCTAGCACATATTCATTTCTTTTCTTTTTTTTTTTTTGGCTTTTGAACAATTCTAGCACATACTCACAGCTTATACACACTTCAGCTCAACCAGCACATACTCATTATTGATTGCACTTATATTTTGAGTTGAGTTGTATGAGTCAACCTTAGAATTTTTTAAGGCTTTAGAGCATGATTATTATTTTAATTACCACTGTTAGAACCACATAGAACCTTTTCGTATAAGTTTTGGGTGAGTAGATCCATCCAAAACCAAGAACATCACTACTTGATTGTCGTCTAGTTCTTCTTGTTGACTGATAAAGTATAGACATTGCACTAGCCATAATATGCAGGAAAAAGTTGCCGGCATTGTAGTGTGAAAGCTAGTTTTGAGTAATTTGGTCCCATTCATGGAACATTGTTTAGGAGATAATCTACAAGAAAATAAGGCTGCATGCAGTGTAGAGTGAAAACTATTTTCGAAAATTAGAAAGATTACAAAAAAAAAAAAAAACAAAACAAAAACACGAAGGTACAAGGCAAAAAGAAAAAATAAAATAAAACACACCAAAAATGTTTTGAGGTAGTAGCAAAACAATTATAAGCGCTACCTCTGTCCAGCTAAATCTTGGTCAGTGATTAGGAATTGAAAGATGATTGAGTGGTTGGTGCAAATAAACCATATCTCATTGTTAGTTTACGAAGGAAAAAAAAAGAAAAAAAGAAAGAAGTAAAATGAATGATGAGAGATTATATTGAAATACTTGGGGTTTGGTTTTAGTTGGAAAAAGTGACTTTGGAAGTCAAAATACATGGCTTGATTTGAGTAGCATCTAGGGATGTCAATGAGTCGAGTCGAGTCGAGTTGAACTAGCTTGCGAGCCGAAATTCGAGATTCGGACTCAACTCGAGTAAAATGATCGAGCTTTTTTGGGGCCCGAGCAAGGCCTAGTAAAAGTTCGGTCAAAAAAAGTTAGGCTAGACCCAAGCTTTCGGCTTGGGCCTTTTCGAATCGAGCTGAGGTGTGTGTGTGTGTGTGTTTTTTAATTATAGCAGCAACCTGCTGCCTTAAAAAATAAGGAAGCAGGTAAACCTTTTTTCTTTTTTTGTATTTATTATTATTATTTTTTAAATATAAGCTTGTGAACCCGAGCCGCTACGCCACACGGGCCGACTCGGGCTTTGCCCGAAATGGGGCTTGGCAGAGCCTTGGCTTGATTCTCCCTAGCATCGAGTCGGGCAAGCTCGAGCTTTTTTTTAGCCGAGCCACCGAGCCCGATTGCCATCCCTAGTAGCATCGGTGAAATTGAGGACGTTTAACACACACATGCCCCTCAAGAGCTAGATATACGATGTGTGGAGTTCTAAAATAATTTTTAATTCTTGTATCTCATTAACTTGTTTAAATTTTGTGATTGTGATGTGCAGTTTGAGGAAATATTGAATTTCTTATGTTGAGTTTAGTATAATTATTTAGAGTATAGTTATATATTATGCTTTATTCAAGAATGAACAAATGTTCAAAATTGGGGGTATTTGATAAGTGTAAATTTCACATTTATCTAAGTTAGCAAAAGTGACGTTTGTTGGTATTTTTATGAATTTGATACTTAATTATTTGTGTTTTTGAAACCCTGGGTATTGATCAAGAATGATGAAAATGGACATGGTTTGCACAAAGACATTAAATTGAGGACTAAAAGGCACATGTTGAAATAACGCTGGTCATGGCGCAAATTATAGAGCAAAATGGCATGGGAATTAGGAGTTTGAATGCGATTCAAATTCTAAATAAAAGAAGTCGGATAAAAAAAATTTATGGATGGATAAAAAAGGGCAGCAAAAGGGGGAGAGAAAAAACCAATTAGAATTCTAAATGATTTTGGAAATCTGAAAAATGAATTAATTTTGGAGAAAAATGGCACCGTAAATGGGAGGAGAGAATGGACGGTAGAACGCAAAGAAGTGAAGAAAAATAATTCCAGTTTTTTATACCAAAATTCATCAAGATTTTGTGCAAAATTTGTGGAGTGAATCACGTTCCGTCATCAATTTACTTGGAGATTTACACTGCACAAGAAAGAAAAGCAAAGGGCGATTGTAGTCATGTGGCGAAGATCAAAAAATGGCTCGGAGTAATTTTATCTTGATGATTGTAATTGAACCCGGTTATATCTTTTAACTTTATTTGTTTAATTCCAACCCTATGAGTAGCTAAGTGTTTTTATGTTAGGACCACAATGTAGCTTAGGGTTTTTAATATTTTGTTTAATTCCAAGACTTTATGCCCCTTCAATATGTGTTAATTATTTATTGTGTTATTCATGTTTCAATTGTCTACTCAACTATTGATTGATTTAGGGATAATATTGAGAATGAGAGGTGATGTGTGATTCTCGCCCTTGCAATAAATAACATAAGTAATATAAGAAATCGAGAGATAACTACAGGCTATGCGATCCATATTGAATTCCTATAGGTTAATGCATACATATGTGTACAAATTTACATAGAGATATGGTAAATTCGAGCATATGAATAGGATTAGTGTTGCTTGAGAGAGATCACTAGTTACATTAGGTTAATTCGATCGTTGGCATATATGAACAAGGGCTGAATGAATTGGGATCAGAAGCGTGTTAAAAAACTTATATGAAATGAAAAATCCTACCTACCTAATCTCACAATTTTTCCAATTGAGTTAATTTAATTTCATATTTACTTTAACAGATTTTAGTAGCAAACCACAATTTGATTTGATAATTGGTTATCGTTTTACTTAAATTGAAGCTAGGTTGGTTAAAAATTGACAGTAGATAGTGGTCTCTGTAGGACGACACGTAGATTTGATAAATCCACTTTATTATTTGTCACGATCCATACACTTGTGGAATCACAGGAACAACAATCTTCACGAATAGATAGCTAGTAAATAGTACTAGCTACATATATATAACGACAACTGCTGATCAAAAATACCAGTATTGTAGAACCCAAATCTTAATTTTGTCTATATTCCATCGATCTGTAAATCTCAATTAGTAGTTGGAAATCTCAAATCTAAATTACTTTCTAATATCACCACTTGAATGGAATTTAAAAGGGTGAAGGTGGAAGAAATGGTTGGTAGTGGTGGTTTCAAGTGCGTGGCAATGAACATATGGACATAGGGGTGACAAAAGTATTGAATAATTTGTCGGCTCGTTAAAGCTCGACCCATGGATGTTTCAGGGACTAGCTAGAGCTAGAGCTAGAGCTCGAGTCGAGAGGGGGGTTTGTTCGACGAGACGACTCAACTTGTCGAGCTCTCAAACACAGCTCATGGACTCGTTAAAAAATGTGAACAAAAAGTCAAACAATTAAAAAAAAATTTGAGCTCATGAGTTCGACTCGACCCTTTGCCACCACTATATAGACATTTGTTCTTTTTTGGGAGATAGCGAGTGGCCAAACTGTAGGGATGGGTTTGGTTGGGCTGACGATTACAAAGGTTGCTAGTCTCCAATTGCAATATTGCTATATTAAAGGCACACTCAAAGACAGAGGAACACATGTTAATATATGTTTGGACAGTTTGAAAAATAAATAAACAAATAAACACCTAAACAA
Source organism: Olea europaea var. sylvestris (assembly GCF_002742605.1). NCBI lineage: Eukaryota > Viridiplantae > Streptophyta > Magnoliopsida > Lamiales > Oleaceae > Olea > Olea europaea. The sequence goes on along the minus strand of NW_019228437.1, from coordinate 358,506 downwards.
ATGTTGCCATACAGTACCTGTCACCACATTCTTGTTAATGCCCCTATACAAGGATCATTATTCCTACAATTTGGGAAAGGATAGAAAGTTAGGATGAATGTGAAGTGTTTGTTCGGGTGACAAGTTTGACCGTCATTGTTTGGGCTCCATTTTATTCAAAATGCATTTCTCTCTTTCTCTCTCTCTCTTCTTTTCAATTACACATTATCCAATGAAGTAATATTACACGTAAATTCAAAAATATTCCTTATTTTTTAACCACACATTATTTTAAAAAATTATTATTCCAAAATACATTTTTCTTCAAATTTAATTTGAATGGATCCCAAACAAGGGCCTGTGGTGTGTTTTATATGAACAGGAAAAAGTTAGTATTTAGTTTTTTTTTTAAATAGTGAAAGTAGAATTGAAATTTCAGAAGAAAATAATGTGGTTGTAATTTCTTTCAGAAGAAAATAATGTGGTTGTAATTTCCATTTAATCAATTCATTACCTTATCCTCATATTTTCCATACATATTCATTGACTTGTGTTTCAGGTGTTGAGATAGGTGCCTAATAATATTGGACAAAACTGTAATTTAAGACGTTTTGGGTTTTGTCTAGTAAAAAATAAAATATTATTATTTATTTTAGTTTAATTTTTCATTCCATATTGAGTAAGCAATTAAGGTCCATCGTTCTCACATTAATAATATGAGTGATAAGTGTTTATATTGTTATAAAAGTGAAGAAAAGAGAAGAGAATAGAGAGAAGTGAATAGACACGTGTTTTATTAAGAATCAAAACCCTGTATTTATAGAATAAAATTAGGGATACAATAGTAAGAATTTCTAGGGCTGCAGGGATGTAATTGTCATTCATCTCTAAACCCTAATAATCTTTCATTTTACAACACTCCTCCTTGAATGACATATTACAAAATATATGCTTCGTTAAAACTTTATTTGATAAAAACTCAATGGGAAAAAAATCAAACGAAGGAAAAAGAGTACAATTATTTTGGAGTACTAAAAATAAATGCTGCCTCATTAAAACTTGTTAGAAAAATTCAGTGGGATAAAACCTAAGCTAAGGAAAAAGAGTACAACTACTCCACCTGATGTTGATCACTGAAAATCTTTGAGTCGACGCATTCCAATCTCATGAACTAATTTCTTGAATGTAGATGTTGACAGTGCTTTTATGAATAAATCGGTCACATTGTCACTTGAGCAAATTTGTTGATATCGATGTCGCCATTCTTTTGAAGCTCATGTGTTTGAAAGAATTTTGGAGGAATATGCTTCGTCCTATCACCTTTGATATAGTCTCCTCTGAGTTGTGCAATACAAGTTGCATTGTCTTCATACAAAATTGTTGGACTATCCTTTGTTGAAATTAATCCGCATGATGCTTGGATATGATGTGTCATGTTTCTCAACCACACACATTCTCGACCTACTTCATCGATTGCAATAATTTCATAATGATTTGAAGATGTAGCTATCAAGGATTGCTTTATAGATCTCCATGATATAGCTGTTCCTCCATGTGTAAACACATAACCTATTTGTGATTTAGCTTTATGTGGGTCAGATAGATAACCTACATCTGCATATCCCACTAAAGCAGATCCTGACTTTTGAGAATAAAATAATCCCAAATCAATAGTACCCTTTAGGTAACGAAAAATATGTTTAACACCATTCCAATGTCTTCAAGTTGGTGTAGAACTGTATCTTGCAAGAAGATTTTCAGAAAAAACTATGTCAGGTCGAGTGTAATTTACAAGATAAGTTAATGCTTCAATTGCACTAAGATATGGTACTTCAGGACCAATAACTTTTTCTCCATCTTCAAGTGAACGAAATGGATCTTTTTTTACATCAAGTGATTAAACAACCATAGGTGATGCCAATGGATGTGCATTATCCATGTAAAAATGTTTTAAAACTTTTTTGTATACGTAGATTGGTAAACAAATAATCCATTGCGAAATGTTCAATATGCAATCCAAGATAAAATTTGGTTTTTCCCAAATCCTTCATCTCAAATTCATTTTTCAAATAATCAACAGTTTTGTTGAGTTCTTCAAGAGTTCCAATTAAATTTAAATCATCAACATAAACTGCTACAATTGCAAATCCACTATTTGTTTTCTTTATGAAAACACATAGACAGACATCATCATTTTTATAACCCTCATTCAACAAATATTCACTAAGGCAATTATACCACATGCATCCGTATTGTTTTAATCCATATAATGATCTTTACAATTTAATTGAGTATATATATATATATATCTGTGTGTGTGTGTGTGTGTGTGTCACTATCAAGTGAACCATACAAATATGCAGTAACTACATCCATAAGACGCATATCAAGCTTTTGTGATATAGTCAAACTAATTAAGAATTTAAAAGTGATGGTGTCCATTACGGGAGAGTGTGTTTCCTCATAATCAATTCCTGATCTTTGCGAGAAACCTTGAGCTGCTAGTCGGACTTTGTACCTTGTGATTTCATTAATTTCATTTCTCTTTCGCACAAAGACCCATTTGTATCCAACAAGGATTACATTTTTAGGCGTTCGAACTACAGGTCCAAAAACTTTTCATTTCTCCAAAGAATTCAATTCTGCCTATAAGACTTCTTTCCATTTGACCAATTATTTCTATTTTGACAGTCTTTAACCGACTATAGTTCAAGATCCTCATTTTGTATAATATCAAGAGCCACATTAAAGGCGAAAATATTGTCTATAACAACATTATTTCTTTCTCATAATTTATGAGATAACATATACTTTATTGAAATCTTATTATTTTCGGACACTTGTGGTTCTTCAGGAACCGTATTTTCAATATCTGATTAATCAATCTTTTCTAATGTAATTTCTTCCGAAAGTTTTGTTTGTTTTTTCTTATTTACTTTTCTTTTTCAAACTACATAGTCTTTTGAACCAACTAGTTGACCATGCATCTAGCGTATTTGATATTTATTTGCTACAGCAGATTGTCCTACAGGGACATCAATTTTTGTTGGAATATTTTTTGCTGGAACATATGACTTTGTCACTTTTCTTGTGTCAACAAATACATTAGGCAATTGATTTGCAACTCCTTGCAAATGAATGCTTTTTTCAACCTCTTCCTCACATTGATTGCTGCGGGGTTCAAAATGAGATAGAATTGTTTCATTCCAAGAAATTTTACGTTGTTTTTGAGGATGTAGTTTTTCCCTTCCTAAAGTTGGGAAAATCATTTCATGAAAATGACAATCTGCAAAACGTATAGTAAATAAATCACCCGTTAAAGGTTCAAGACAGCTAATAATTGATGGTGAATCAAAACCCACATAAAGTCCAAGTCTTTGTTGGAGACCCATTTTAGTACGTTGTGGGGGGGGTGGGTGAAATAGGAATTTGGACGCACAACCAAAGACCCGTAGGTGAGAAATATTAGGTTCATAACCAAATGCCAGTTACAAAGGTGAATATTAATAATAGGCAGTTGGTCTAATACGAACCGATGATATTGCACGTAGAATGGCATGACCCAAAACAAAAGCTGGGAGTTTTGTTTTCATAAGTAATGATCTAGTAATAAGTTGTAGACGCTTAATAAGCGACTCTGCCAAACCATTTTGTGTATAGACATGCGCAACTAAATGTTCAATTACAATCCCGATTGACATGCAATAATCATCAAATGCTTGTGATCTAAATTTACCTGCATTGTCAAGGCGAATAGTTGTAATTAAGTAATCGGGAAATTGTGCTCGTAATTTTATAATTTGAGTAAGTAGTCTAGCAAAGGCTACATTCCTAGTGGAAAGTAGGCAAACATGTGACCATCTAGTGGAAGAATCAATTAATACCATAAAATAACGAAATGGTCCACATGGTGGGTGTATTGGCCCACACATATCTCCATGAATTCTTTTCAAGAAAGTTGGAGATTCAATATTGATCTTTGTAGTTGAAAGTCTAATGACTAACTTGCCTTGCGAACAAGCTAGCATGGATGATCATTAGGTAAAAGAATCTTCCGGTTCTTTAAAGGATGTCTATGTGAGTTGTTTATTATTCGACGCATCATTATAGTTCCTGGATGTCCAAGTCGATCATGCCAAAGTATAAAAATTTTTGGGTCAACGAACTTCTGGTTCGTGACTTTATTTGATTCAACCTTTTTATAAATGTATAATACATGTCAGATGGGAGTGCATGAAATTTTTTTATCTGCTTCTGACCAAATACAAAAGAAGTTATACAAAGATATTCGATATTATTTTCTTGTGTCGTCTCAATATGATTTCCATTGCAATAGATATTTTTAAAACTAAGCAAATTTCTTCTGAATTTGCTAGAATAAAGTGCATTGTTAATATATAATTTTGTATTATTTGATAAAATAATACAAGTTCTTTTGGAGCCTTCAAAGATATTCGATGCACCTGATATTGTATTGGCATTGTTCTTTTTTAATGTTAAGTCCAAAAAATATTTTTTGTCTTGAAGAATAGTATGTGTAGTTACACTGTCAATCAAGTATGTGTCTTAACAATCCATCATGAATCAATCAATATAACAAAATAGATATATTTTTAAAAACTTGAATTTAAATTCAAAATGATAAGCATAAATAATTCTATGAAATTAACAATAGATAATAAAGTTCAAAATTTTTGCGAAAAGTAAAAACATATTTCAAACTAAATTTCTAAAATAAAGCGAAATACTAGAAACATAAAAAAAAATTAATCTATATCTTCCATCACACCACCCTCAATCAAATGGTCAATATTTTCATTTGGATCAGCAAAAAAATCGGAGACATCCAAATGAGTCATATCAATTGGACCATCATAGTCAGCAAAATTTGTCTCCACTTTTCCCTTTCCCTTAATTGATTTTTGGTAGAGATTCACAAGGTGTTTTGTCGTACGACAGGTACGTGTCCAATGCCCTTTCATTTTACATCTAAAACAACCTTCTTTATGTACCTTTTTAGGTGTGCTACTTTCGTTTACTTTGTGCCTTTTGAAATTGTTGCCTTGTGGTTGATAACTTTGTTGATTATTTCATCCATGGTTTACTCTGTGTGCATGTGCATGTCTGCGTCCACGTGCAAATCCACGTCCACGTCCACGTCCTTGTCTTGATATTGCATTTGCTTCAAGCAATGCAGTATCATTTGTTTCAGGCAATGGTACAGAACCAGTTGGACGTAACCCATAATTTTTCATCAGCAGTTCATTATTCTGTTCAGCAACAAGCATGCAAGATATAAGTTTTGAGTACTTCTTGAAACCAGGCTCGCGATATTGCTGTCACAAGAGCATATTCGAGGCGTGAAAGGTGGAAAAAGTTTTCTCCAACATATCTTCATCAGTGATTTTTTCTTCACACAATGTCAATTTTGAGCATATTCTGAACAATTCAGAATTGTACTCGCTAACAGTTTTGAAGTCTTACAAACGAAGGTGCATCCACTCATAAAGGGCTTTGGGGAGGACTATAATCCTTTGATGATCAAATCTTTCAGTTAGTTTTTTCCAAAGAATTTGTGGATCTTTCTCAGTAAGATATTCAATTTTCAGTCCATCGTGAAGATGATGACAAAGAAAGATGAGTGCTTTTGCACGATCCTGCAGGAATTTTTTATTTCCTTCTTTTATTTTCTCTCCCAAACCTTTTGAGACAAGATGGATATCAACATCAAGTAACCATGATAAATAAGTTTTGCCAGAGATGTCAAGTGCAGCAAACTCAAGTTTTGTGATGTTTGCCATTTAATTAACTACACAATAAAGTAAAAGAAAATATAATTAGTTTTGTAGAATATGATTAAACTTTATATAAAATTGTCAATATCAAATGACATAAGTTACGTGTTTTCCTTCAGGGATAAACACAAAAATAATATGTTTTTCGAAACATATGTTACTTCAAGAGTACGTTCTATTTTTTTATTATTATTTCTTCAAAATCAATACGTCAATATTCTTCTGGAATGTTGAAAAATATAATTTTTGCTCTTTAGGAGCAAATAATATTCTCCATGAATATTAATTATAATATTGTATTATTTCAAGAGCAACAACAATTAATGATGAATTCGATAATTGATATTTTATTGCTAAATGCATAAAAAAAAAAGTTTGATGAAACATTCAATAATTGTACAACACAATAATAATATTAATTAATCTAAAAACAATCGTAACATATTTAATCATTTAAAAAGAGCAAAAGTATTTAATAATCATCGTAAACATGATAGGTATACGTTAAAGTTAATATAAAATTGGAATGAAAGCTATTATATCCATGATAGCAAACATGAAAATTAATAACATAATTTATCGGTAATTATCCACATGTGGCTACTAGCATGATAAAATTAGATTTTATCCATAAAAATCAAAAGGCTAGTATAGTTTTTGCCTCCAGGTGCAAAAGTAAAAATTTTAGGGGTGACATATTCAGGAACAGGACACGATTACGAAAATCTGTGACAAGAGCAATTGAAAGTCGCAATCAAAATTTCTTCCTTAGAGTGTGGCTAATCATTATCTGTACATGCTAGCTTTGATTAAATACATTAATAAGCCACAGAAGTGCGTGTAAATTACTATACACAATTAATTAGGCACTCACTTTTTCAGCTGTATGTTTGCAGTGGCATAATGAAAGCTGAGTATAATTCTTAGAAATTTTTTTCTTTCCAAGCACGGTATCCAAGGAGATTAAACATCAAACTTGATGTATATAACAAAGCATGTAGCAAGATACTACAAATTGATACACACAGAAATATGGAAGACAGGAAAGACGCATACACACAATTGATTTTGATTCGTATGTATATAAAAATAATTTACATGTCACCAAATTGATTTTGGTACACGTGACACATGATTATACTTATAACAAAAATATTATTACCTTTACTAAAATATGAAAAATTATGCTATCGTACTGATAACGTGTTATAAAAGTGATAAAAGATAAGAAAATAGAGAGAAGTCAATAGACTCGTGTATTTTTATTAAGAATCAAAATCCTGTATTTATAGGACAGAATTAGGGATACAATAGTAATTATTTCTAAAACTGCATGGGTGTAATTGTCATTCACCTCTAAACCCTAATAATCTTTCATTTTACAACATATATTACACTTATCTTGACTATCAAAAATAGTTTTTGGAAGTAATTTTATGAACTATGTGTTATTGATTATTTTAGGTAAAGACTCCATTTTGGATGATAATGGATAAAAAGGAATAATAATTGAGCAAAAAGGAATAAATTTGGACATAATTTGGAAGTTGTAGATCAAAGAGCATGTTCGGAAAGTGAAGGACCTCAATTGTAATATCTAAGGACTCAATCCGAACAAAAAAGAAATAGGGACCAAATTGCAAAGTCGAAGTATCAATTTCAGCAATTTGAATATTCTTAAGTGGACTAAAGTTATGATTCTCAATCCTTTTGGATTCTTGTCAAACCTAGTTAAAGCTATACATATGAAATCGTTCTTTCAAAGTTAGAGGAAGACTAGAGATACATTCGAAGCGAAATTGCATATCTAAATACATTAAATCCTTAATTCAAATCAAAATTCCTAATAACTTAATTTCAATAGTTCTCCACAAGTTAGGTTAGTTAGGTTCGTTTATGATAACATAATTAGAATTGAAACTCTTGATTTGATTATTTGTAACAACATTAGTTTAGATTTAAGCTAGATTTGAAATAAAAATTGATAGTAAGTATTTAGTCTCACTGAGAACGATATTCGAACTCATACATTCACTTTACTACTTCCATGGTCCGTACACTTGTGGAATCAATCGACAAATGAGCTATGCACTTTCATAGAGAAGTCCAGAAGATAAAACTTATATTTCGATCAAGAAAGATTTCTTATAGATTGTCTTACGGAGGTTGGCACTCTATTTAGGTCAAAGGGTTAGTTACTCTACTAATTCCGATACATAGTTTATCTTGATCGTCACTAGTTTGTTTGGAAGTAGTGACATTGATGCACGTAGATGTACATTAGATTGGACCAAGTGTTGATTAATGTATAGTGGGCCATGCTAAGGCCATCTCCAATGGAGATACCAAAACACCAAATTGCACCAAAAAATGGTGCAAAACTACTCCAATGGTGTAACACTATTCACTTTGCACCAATTGGTCCAAAGCCAATTTTACCCTTTATTTTCATTTCCAAAATAAATTGATTAAAGGTATTTGTGTCATTTGTGCTATATATTTTTTAATACAACAAATTATTATTATTATTATTATTATTATTATTATTATTATTATTATTATTATTATTATTTGTGTTTAAAATAAGTTTTAAATGTAAAAAATAATAATTAACGAATTAATTAAAATAAGAATACAAAAAATAAAAATAAAACATAACAAACATGATTATTTAAAGTTAACACGAAATATATTACAACAACGACATACATATATTAATCTAATTTTATTTAAAGAAAATGATACATAAAAACAAGTGCATAGTTTAGTAATCTGGAAGATCCCTTCTAGATCCTTCAATATCCTCAAAATAATTTCCAAAACAAACCAGATGAACTTTCAGATTCTTTATCTTGTTGTTGAGCTTTTGCTTTTTTTTTTTTTAATTCTTCCTTATTTATTTTGAAAGAACTGACGCAAGTTTGGATCTGTTATTGAACTCAAATCTTTCAACAAAAAAATATTCTCCTCACGATATTTTGTCATTGCCAATTTCCTTTTTTGGATTTTGTAATTCTGATTTCTTTCCTCGCTACTTTTTTCTTTTAAGAATTTCGACAAGTTGTCGATTCTCTTCTTTAATGGATTCAAGTAATTTTATACCTTCTTCTTTATTTTTTCTTTTCAGTTTTTCTTTTTTACCCTTATAGGTCGTCAAGTAGAAGTATCATCAATATTGTCTTTGTTTATGTTAAGAGAAAATGAAGGCAATCTAGGGAATGTTGAATGCGTTGATATGCGGTCCTTCGATGACAAATCTGGCTGTGACAATGCAATGTTAACACAGCTTTGCCTATGGTAGATTGCTTTGGCCATGTTAACATCATCTCCAAATTTTTTGACATCTTTAAGCATAGGTCAAACATGCTCAAATTTGAACCCTTTCTTGTAATTTTGGTCTTCATGTAATAGTATTTTGGCTCGAACCATCTATGAAACAAAAGACAATATAGCATTAATTTAACAGAAACTTAACATTTGGAAGCATACATTACAAGTAATCCTCACAATATCTTCATCTGATGCACCACTTGGTTTCAAAAATTCCACTTACTGAACACATCCTTGTATTTTGCTAACGACAACGTTAATAACTTGCATTTGCTTTATTAGAGATCTTTTTGACCGAGTAAGAGTGATAAATGAAGGCAATGTGGTGTTGTATTCATTCTCCACTTGAGACCAGAATTGGTCCCTTAATTGGTTTATACTTGCCATTGGATCTTGGGAGATATCAAAATAGGCTTGGCATAAGTGTACATTTTCTTCATGTGAGTATGAAGAACTTTGTGAAACAGAACTCACTGTTGACGAGGGGTTATTGAGAAAGGTAGATGATATTAACTGGGGAAGCTGGAGAAATTGAAGGTAAGATCCAATGAAAGATGGCAAGCTATTTTATAGATAAAAGATTAGTGGGAAGAATATATGAATTCGAAGAATTAAATTGCAATGATATTTCGACTTAAGTGTACATTTTCTTCATGTGAGTATGAAGAACTTTGTGAAACAGAACTCACTGTTGACGAGGGCTTATTGAGAAAGGTAGATGATATTAACTGGGGAAGCTTGAGAAATTGAAGGTAAGATCCAATGAAAGATGGCAAGCTATTTTATAGATAAAAGATTAGTGGGAAGAATATATGAATTCGAAGAATTAAATTGCAATGATATTTCGACTCATAATATCATAATATCCAAATTCGAAATGCATTGCACTATTTTTTAATGGCATGATATAATATTTTCATTTTACTAATTGTACTATGTTTTTTATATTTATTAATGAATTTAATCTTCTTCTTAATTTAACGTAATTATTTATTTAATAA
>NW_019228437.1:334868-347409 GCF_002742605.1 Olea europaea var. sylvestris | reverse complement strand
GTGGTATTTTTTTTTTTTTTTTTTTTTTTTTTTTTTTTTTTTTTTTGGATATTATAATCTTCCCACCTAAAAGAATTTCCATCCTCAAAAATTACCTGAATTGTCGTCTACAAAGAGTTTGGGATACTTAGATCGCATTTTCTTATCACGTTCCTAAGTAACCTTCTTTGCTGAATGATCTTGCCAAAATTCACTAGGATTATCTCTTTGTTGTGAAGCTTTAGTACTTTCTGAGCTATAATGCGTATTGGTGCTTTTTTATAACTCAGGTCCAGCTAAAAATCTAACGTTTGATGTCTCACCACATGAGTTGGGTGAGGGACATCCTTTCTGAGCATTTATACATGAAAGACATCGTGTACAATTGAAAGCCCCAGTGGCAAGCTCTTGGTCTGAGCTTACCCCTCTTACCAAAGCGTAGAACCCCTTTATGGGTGTCACCTTTAAAAGTACATTATCTCCTATCGCAAATTCTAAGTTCTTTATCCTTTTATCTGAATAATTTCTTTGTTTATCTTGAGCCTTCTTCATGCTAACTTTGATCTTTTCAATTGTTTTTACTTTCCGCCCTACAATTTCTAGGTCCAAGATCTTGCGTTTGCCAACCTCATCCTAATGAATAGGCGATCAACATTTCCTTCCATAATAGGGTGCCATGCCAATAGAGGCATGGTAGCTATTGTTGTATGCAAACTCAATGTTTGAATTGTTTGAATTGTTCGTTCAAACTGTCCATTAGTATGAGGGTGGAAAACTATACCAAGTTCAATTTAGTTCCCATATCCCAATGTAAACTCTTCCAAAACTTTGATATGACCCTTGGGTCCGTATCAGATACAATTGAAACTAGGGTACCATGTAGCCTCAGTAATTCTTTAACATAAAGTTGTGAAAATGTCTTGCGAACAAATAAGAAATGAGGTGAACTTGATTAAATGATCGACAATCCCCCAAACAGCCTCGTATCCTTTAACTAACTTTGAAAAGCATACAGCAACGTCCATTGTCATATGTTTCCATTTCCATTCTGGAACTTCTAACGATTGTAACAATCCTGATGGTCACTGATGTTTGGATTTTACCTATTGACATATCAGGCATTTCTCCACATATTTAGCTACATTTTCCTTCATATTTTCCCACCAAAACACAACTCTTAGGTCACGATACATATTTGTACTTCCTGTATGTACAGAATAAGGAGCAAAGTGGGCTTTGTCGAAGATTTCAGTTTTCAATTATTCAAAATCTAGTACACACAGGTGTCCTTGATTACAAAGTGCACTATCTTAAGCTATGGTGAAATCTTTCATCTTCTCTGTGTTAATCTCAGTTTTGATGAGCTCAAAGGATTGGTTAACCTTTTAATGACTCTTAATCTCGATCATGGAGAGTTGGTCAAGCTAAAAGTGCTGCAATTCAAGCAACAGAATCAGAGGAAGTAGCAACCACTTTGAGGCTTAATCTCTCAAATTCTCTCCATAAAGGCCTTTATGCTATTAACATTGCCACTTGTCTCATTATTTTTCTACTCAAGGCGTTAACTACTACATTTAATCTTTTACTAGTTTAAGTCATCTTCTCCGTCTCATGTTCAACTCCTTCTAAGTAAAGATATACTTGAGGCTCTTATGATTTGTGTAGATGTTATACTTCCCTTCATATAAATAGTGCCTCCAAATCTTCAAGGTATGAACTACTGCAACCAGTTCTAGGTCATTTGTGAGATAGTTTTGCTCATAAGGCTTCAACTGTCTCGATGCATAAGCAACTACCTTACCTTGTTACATCAAAACACATCCAGTACCCAGTATGGATGCATCATTGTAGATTACAAAACCTTTTGATTCTCCAACTATGGTCAAAATTGGCACATTGATTAACCTCTTCTTTAATTCCTCAAAACTACGTTCACATTTCTCTGTCCATTCAAACTTTAAACCCTTACAAGTTAATTGTGTTAATGGTCCTTATATTTTGGAGAATCCCTCAATAAACCTTCTGTAGCATCTAGCTAAACCCAAAAAGCTACGAATTTCTCCCATATTGGTTGGCCGTAACCAATTCAATATTGCCTCTTCTTTACTTGGTCTACTCTTATTCTTCATGATGTTACCACATGACCAAGAAAGGCCACTCGTTCTAAAGAAAACTTTGCACTTCTTGAAATTTGAAGAAAGTCTTTTCTTCTTCAAGATCCCTAACACAATTCTCAAATGTTTTTTGCACTCTTCTTCACTCTGAGAGTAGATCAAGATGTAATCAATGAATACAATAACAAACTGGTCCAAACATTCATGGAAAATACAATTCATCAAGTCCGTGAAAACCCCATGAGCATTTGTTAAGCCAAACGACATAACTAAAAACTCGTAGTGACCATACCAAGTTTTAAAGTTCATCTTTGAGAGATCAATAGATTTGATCCTTAACTAGTGATATCCTAACCTTAAGTCGATCTTTGAAAATACTTAGGCCCCTTGTAGTTGATCAAACAAGTCTTCAAGGGCAAGGGATATTTATTTTTGATGATGATTCTATTCAATTCTCGATAGTCGATACATATCCTCATTGTCTCGCCTTTCTTCTTAATGAACAATGCTGGCACTACCCACGGTGAAATGCTGGGTCGAATGATCATTTTTCCAACAATTTCTCTATTTACCTTTCAATTTCCATAACTCCTTTGGTGCCATTTTGTTAGGAGCCTTATAAATGGGCGCGAAATCGAGAACTAGTTCAATTGTGAACTCCACTTCCCATTCTCGCAGCATTTCATTCAAATCACCTGAAAATACCTCCAAGAACTCTCATACCACCATAACATTACTCACTTTCAGTTTTTCGCCTTCCTTAACTACTATTGACATGAAAAATCCACGGCAGCCTTCTGATTTCAAGTGTTTCCTAGCCTTCAATGTCGAAATGATATGAGGTAAGGTTTTTGTCTTAGTTACTAAAAGACGACATTCCATTTCTCCAGGATGCTTAAAAACTACTTCTCGTTCCAAACCTAGAATAGTTACATGATTCTTAGACGGTCAGCCCATTCCAAAATTACTTCGAACTCCTTCATTTTCAAGACATATAAGTTCACTTCTAAGGATTTATCATCAATCCCACCTTAGTTGCCTTCATTATAGTGTTTGTACCTAACACTTCTCCTGCGGGCATAGAAACTTCTAAGGTAGTACTTATATGTTCACTAGGTGTATTGAGTTTGCTCACAAGCTTTGGAGATATAAAAGAATGAGTAGAGCCAGAATCAATTGAAGTATATGCAGGGGTTTGAGATATAAGGATGTCACTCGCTAAGACGTTTTGATCCTTGTCATCTTACTGCTTCGTGAGTGCATACACCCTAGCTTGTCCTCTAGGGGATTCCCAGACTTCTGTTGTTACTGCTTTTGCTTCTTTTCCTTGGGGCAAGTTTTTGCCATATGGCCGGCTTTACCATAATTGAAGTATACACCTATTCCCATAAGGCACGCTCCTGCATGACGCTTTTGGCACTTGCCACAAACTGGATACCACTGATCTCCTTTATATTTCTTTACAAAATTCTACTTCTTTTTTTCCTTGTAATCTTCCCATTTGTGCTTTTCTAGATGTACTTACTGCTTGTTCTCCCAACTAGTGCGATGACTGAAATTCATCAACTGTGCATTAGCTAACATTTTATGATAGGTCCCCAGTTGAAGCATTACCAAACCTACCTTAGATCATCTCTCAACCATTCTTTAAACCATCTAGCCCTTTTCTTCTTCGTGTCCACCAGGTTACGGGCATAATGGGATAACTCCTCAAATTACCTCTTATACTCAGTTAAGGACATTGAGCCCTGAACTAAATTGAGGTACTCTATCTTCTTTTGATTACGGATACTAGTGAGATAGTAATTCCTCAGGAATTGTTCCTTGAATTCATTCCATGTCCAATATGATTGTGTGCCCTTAACCTTGATGTTGAGTCCTACCAACCCATAGCACCATTCTTAAGCATAAATGTTACGTAAATAACCTTCTTACTATCTAGAAATCAATGAGGTAAAAAATTCTTTCTATTCCAGCTAGCCAACTCTCTACTTCCAATGGGTTGATACCCCCTATAAGGTTGGGGGATGCTATCTCCTAAAAAGTTCTATGACAACTGCGGCAATATTCCTTTTGTCCTTAATCGCCAATGGTGTCTACGAATGAGGTTGTGACGATTGTGATAGCTAGAAATTGTTGAGCAAACAGGGAGTCAACGTCACTAGGTTGGGGTTGTTGGGGCTGTTCGCCATTGTTGTTTGCTCTCCTATGTCGGGATGTCATAGCCTTAACAAACTATATTAGAATAAGCGAAAGTTAAATGAGGAAATTTTTTTTCATATTTTATAGAAATTTTCTAAAATAAGAATTTCTTGAAACATGATATTTTTTTAAATATAAATTTTTGAAATAGAAGTTTTGTAAGATGGTAGTTTCTCAAATTAGACACTTCGCCAAAAAAATTTCCATTGATCAGGGTTTATAGAAATAGAAGTTTCATAAGATATAGATTCTTAAAATAAAGGTTTCAAAAATTGAATATTCTTAAAAAAATTTGAAAATGAAGTTTGAAAATCTTCTTAAATTAGAGTGAGTATGCAATATTGTTTTCATTTTATTGGATTGAATAATGCCCGATTGAGTGGCTCCCAGGTGAGGAGGAGGTCTCAAGTGGACCATTTAAATCCCAAACTCTCCATAGACAGTTTAGGTTCTTTTGACAAAGCCCTTCAGTTTTGCATATACACAAACCAAAAGAACTCGAACAATAAGCAGAAAATGGAAATATTTAGAGGTACGACTTTCCTAACTAGACTATTATTTGATCAAGAGAGCTTTTAAGGTCAACTATTCTAATATGTTGATATATTCCTTAACATAATTGTCTAAAGTCACATAATATCATAAAATTATCAATTTCATAACTAGAAATTTTTTGAAGTTTAAACCTTCATAAATCTACATAGCCAAAAATTTAGGAAGTTTCCATACTAGTTACATATAAAGAGAAATTTGGACATAAATAAACATATTTTCATAAATAAACAAAATTCTAATTTTCGTAAATATAATTTTCATACATATTTATTTATATAATTGGGCATAGGCATGTTTAATTTTTGGGAAAATTATAATGGAGGCCCCAAACCTTTCATTGTATTGCAGAATACACTTTAACCTTTCATTTTTATGATCACAACCCCAAACCTTTAACTTTCATTGTAGCTAGAGTCCATTTAACATATTTTATCCACTTATCCATTAGCCACCCCTTAAATTAAATGTTTGACTAAATTTAACAAATTAAGTAAAGGACAAAATAGTGAATTTACATTTTTTAAAATAACATAATTAAAATAATTAAACAAAAACCAAAAAAAAAAAAAACGAAGTGATTGACACAGGAGCTCCTCTAAGTGTTCCGGTTGGTGGAGCGACTCTGGGACAAATTTTCAACGTGCTTGGAAAGCATGGGCCTTAGTGATCCGACGGTGCCGAGTGGTTCCATCAACACACTAAAAGGGTTATATGATATATCAGCTGTGGAAGTAGGCCTCTAACAGAGGGACAAATAGTCAATTTTGAAAGAACTTGTTGTCAACATCTTTCAGATATGAATCTATCTGATTCAGAAGGAAGCTGGATCTGGTATATCATAAGGGTTTTGCCTTTTCTATTGATTCCTATGAATTGGATCTCTCAGGCAATGGAGATATTCTAAGCATTCCATTAGTTATGCATCAATGTTCCAACGCCCTATAGGGATCATCGAATCAATAGCAATAAGCCCGGATATACAAATTTCTATTTTTACCTCGTAAAAAAAAAGGGGAGAAGTGCCCTGGTGGTTTTGGCCAATAGTGGGCTAAGAAATATTGAATGGTGATGTGGGTGGGGGTTTCTAAGAAATACAAATAACCTTCCAGACACTCCAACTCCACCTTAACACCAAAACCAACCCTTATGCCAAACACCTAACCTTCCATCACAGTAACCTTATACCAGAACTTGCAGTTGGCAAAGCTCTACCAGCCTTTACCATCAAAATCTACGAAACATCAAGTCACTGACACGACTCCTCAATAGCACCACCTCCAAATCGCGTCCTCATATTTTCCCATCCAACACAACCCACAAAATTTTAGGTCGAAACCTAACCACTGCAACCTATCATCTGCAATCTCCTTATGCCCATCATGTTCGTCACCTAAAAACATTTGCATTGCTAGCAATTATACCCACCTTTGATTAAACGAATCCATCACTTTTATTTCTACCAACCTTTATTATCGCCTCTCATTCACACCGATTTCGATGTGCACACATCATCTATTGCAGCTCTTCCAAGCTACATGACAACTTGTTTTCCATTGGCATCCCCTTTCTCATCTTTTCTTTTTCCCCCCACAGCAGCCACAACTCCAAAAGATCAAATAGCACCAATTCTAAGTTGAACAACATTTCCCTATATTGAATCCTCAATTATTTTCATCCACTGGTGCCATGCGTTTTCCACAATGTGATTTGATCGCAAGTGTACGGTGTCAAATTTTGTAATTTATTTTCTTCTAAGTATTATAATTGTGTAGCTCTTACTTTAACTAGATGAATGAAAATATGATTTCAATTATTATAACTAAATTAACGTGATGAATGCGATGACAAATTCAAAAAATAAATGCAAGATCTAAGAATAATTAAGATGAGAAAGCTTGGGATTATGATTTCACCTCACTATCAAATACGATTTTCAAAAGCCTAGTCATCTCTAATAATTTTTCCATGTTTATAAGCAAGAACCTAAATGTAATTCTCTCCCTCTCTCGAGTGCCGACTAGAAATTAATTCCAATATCTCTATTCCAAATTAAAATCAAGAATTTATAAACTCCTAGTTATTTTATGGAGTAAGCTTTATAGATCCTATACTTTCTCATGAAATCTATAAAATCTATGTTGTGTCAATCTTATAATCGTGTATAAATTTTCCTCTCTCGAGCGCTGGAATGGACTAGCATCTACTAAATCAATTAGTGGCCAATTAATTGAAAGCATTAAAATCATAACACTTATAAAGACATATGGAAAATCTAATAGAAATAACTAGAATTAATCAATCCATATTCTCAAGCTGTGGTTACAATGAAACCCTAAATTAGATATTTAGTTCATGATGGAAGAATTAAATCTAAACATATCGATGAATGGCATAAAGAGAAAAATAAAGAAAAACTCTTTTGAAACTTTTAATTAGAATTCCCCTTGATGTTCTTCATGCCTCCTCGCTTGATTCCTTGATTTAGCCTCCTTGCCCTTGATGAATTGTGTGTTGAATTGTCTTCAATCTTGTCCCCTTCAATTTTTGTAGAAAATAGGTCTTTTGAATGGTGTTTATAGTATCTTGAAGTTTTTGGACGAATTAGGGTTGAGTTGGGCCAAGAAAAGAGTCCAAAAACATAAAAGAAATTCTATTCCCTCATAGTCGGCACCTCGGCACCCAATATGGCGCAGTAGCATTGCCCTTACTATTATTTTCAGAATTATGGGTGCCACGACGCCAGGTTTGGTTGAAAAGACAGATTGCCGTCCTTCGGTGTTTTTAGCATAACTTTTCTCCCAATATCCAATTGAGGTGATTCAAGATGTATTGGAAAGATAACTCAAATGGATACAACTTTAATTCAAACATCATTCTCCGTTGCTATGTCAAAAATGAATCTTAATCTGAGACTGAAAATTCGAAGCATAACTTTTTTCAATTGGAAGTTGATATGTGATCAAACTTTAACTAAATTTGATTCCTTTGATTTCTTTCTTTATCCAATTGACTCCTTGCACTCTCAAATCTTCATTCAGAGGTTTGACACGACTTTTAGTTATTTACATTTTAGTCCCCAAACTTTGAATCTCTTACAATTTGACCCTTCCCTCCAATTTCGCCAACTTTTGCTTATTTCTTTCAATTTCATCAACCTCTATCATAACGTCAAAACACACATTAGAACGTTCTAAAACACTTTCAAGGATAACAAAATAATGAATTAAGTGGCATAAATATGGTGAGTGTGAGCATTCATTAATCGACATCATCCATTTTGGCTAAAAAAATCTTGAATTGAAAAAAAAAAAATTATCTCTTTTCCCTCAATCCAAGGTTTTTTTAGGATTTTCTTGAAATGTATTAGAAATGGTGGAATGAGAGTATATCTGCATACAACGCGAGGTTCTAGAAGGTTGTGGGAGTGGGAATGGATCTGGGTAGGTGAGTTCTAATGAGTTGGCCGGGTAAATTCATTATTTCACCCTTAACTTAATTTGTTAAATTGAGTCAAACATTTAATTTCAAGGTTGACTAATGGATAAGTGGCTGGCATCTGATAAATGGACATCAGGTGCAATAAAAGTTAAAGGTTTGGAACTTCAACCATAAAAATAAAAAAGTTATGGTGTATTCTACAATAAAATGAAAGATTTGGGACCTCTGCTACAATTTTTCATTAATTCGTTTTTTTATAAACTAGCACATTCTAACCATAGGCAATCATTATCATATGATCATAACATTAGATATTAATGCGTTTACATGTTTTTCTATTGAATTCGATGGCATCGAAGCTTGAAAAGTGGCATTGCGTAGTGGCGACATAATAAACTTTAAATCTCTCTCTCTCTCTCTCTCTCTCTCTCTCTCTCTCTCTTTTGAAAAAGAACGAGTCAATAGAAATGCAGACCCCTTTTGATACCATGTAGTAATGATTCAAATGTTTATTGTAAAAGAATGCTTTAAAAAAAGTATTATTTTTTTGAACATGCATGGATTTACAATTACTTTAAAAATATAAAATACAATGAACATTATTAAATTCTTTAACTACTTAAGTTATTCTTCATTTTTCACTTACACAAGCACAATCTACATCCAGTCGTTTCGAATCTATCTTTTTAGTTAGCTATAAATATTTAAAATATATATGTGAGACATAAATCTCAATAAATGTGTAATCATGAATTGCATCTCATATGTAAATATGGCAAATCATAACATATATATGGAAACACGAGAATTAAAATCCAACTTCATGGCTATAATTTCCGTATGTAGCGCTACTAAACTCCGGTCTTTTGAGCTTACACATATGAGACCCTTATCATAATCATAACTTGGATTTCCATATCATCATATTCATAACATAAATTTCCATAATTTAAATGATGAAAAACAATTCATGCTACTATACTTACAGTTTGTATGGAGAACTGTGTGTATAGTGTGTCATAATCATTGCTATGTATATATGTAGATGCATGTAATTACATTAATCATATAGTTTGAAAAAGGTCAATAGTTCCGCCTTTAAGAAATTACATGAACTAAGTTACAAAATGAGCTTAGAAGTCAAACTTAAGAGTCAACTAGAAGATTGAATGAGTCGACAATTAAGAAAGAATCCTTAGAATTAAGGTTAAGACTCTTACGAGTGATTTTGAAAAATTTAGTGCCCAGCCTCAATATTTTTCTAGTGGGTCTGAAAAGCCTGGTGACAGATTAGGATTGAATAAACCTATTGGAAATATGAGAGGTTAGCGTATAATGAAATAAATTCCCATACTGCTTCCTCTTCTAAATCAATTTTCTACTACTTTTATCAAGTTTAAGAATTAAGAAATCCGAAGACAAAAATCATCAGTGCAACATAGATTTCCTCAACCCGAGGTTCAAAACTTGAGATCTAGAATTACTCCTAGGTTCATTTCCACTATCACAATTGTGGTAAGTTAGATCACATAAGGCTAGGGGACATAAGCCCTTGGTCAGGAACAACAAACAAGCTCTCACTACTCATGTTAGATTCTTCACTAATTGAGACGATATGATGAGTCATTTGACTAAGATGACATTTTTCCTAAGAAAACTGGGGTAAAAAAGAGTTGACTCTTTGGTCAATGTGATTTTATAAATTATGATGTTGCTCGTGTCACTCTTCAATGTAAGAGCATTTGTATTCTTCATCGAGTTGGTCTATATGTGCATGCATTTACATTATTCATGATATCTACCTATTCATGCATGCACTCTATCTTTTTCATTGTCTCATTTGTTGTGCATTATTAAAAAAATTGAAAAAAGGAAAAAAAAAAGTATTTTTCATGATGTAGCACTTTTAAGTGATTGGACATGTTATCTTATGATGAAGTATTGGTAAAATTAATGAATGAACGGTGAATAAAGTTTCCATTAACTTTGTTTAGAACTTGTTTGGAGTACTTGGTATAAGTTACCTCATGTATTATCTGCATGCACAGATTAGCTCTTATGAGTTAGTCTTGACTGTATGTGTGAGATTTGGGATGATGATCATCAGTGTAGTGAGGTGACCTTAAATATATAGTGACTATTAAGAAACTGACTTAAGCTCTTATATATTCTCCAAAAGGAAAAAAGTATTGAGCTTTAAAAGGATTTGAATTATAGAAAAATTATGATACATGTTATACTTTACTTTGTAGCCTTTATGATTCGAGTAATTAAGTCTACTAGGTATCTAATAATTTGGTGCCCTATAATCATTTGGTTTAGAAGTTATCGACCTAAAACTCATTACAATGGTCACTTAGAAAGTTTTATGAAGAAAGTTTACACATAAGATCTGAAAAAGGGAGAAAAATAATATTATATATGCACAACATGTGTGTGTGTGTGCATGCGTGCACGCTTACATTTGGGGAAGAAAAAGTTATATAGTGAAAAATAATATGAGCAATTTTTTTTTAAATGTCCTAGTAGCACCGGTTTGACTTTTCGAATTTGAGGAAAATATTGATTCACCAGTGATTTCTTTGCATGTCCTTTTTCAATGATTTAAGATTTTTAGTCTTGCTTAATGGATTGTTTACACAATTTACGCCATATAGGAAACATAATGAGTTATGTAGAACAAGTTCACTATTTATGAATTATATATGTATAAGTAAGAAAATTAACTGTTCATGTGATGACATGATTTGAACTTCCGAGAAATAATGTTATATTTTAAAATTTATGAAAAAGAAAAAAAAATCATTATCTCATCTCATGGTTCACATAGTGTGTCCATGTAATAGTTTTTTTTTTTTTCGTTCTTCTCTGTGTTATTCATGATTGTATTAATGATTGTATTATATGTTTTTCTTTATTATTCGTGATAAAAGGGGGAAAGATTAGTATTAATTTTAGGGAGTTGAGTAGTATATGAGTTAGGGGGAGTAGTTTTTATTTGTTTTTGATAATTGAGTTAAGAAGAGAAATATTTTTGATTGATGATCTAACTAGCAGGATTTGATATTTTGCCTCATCGATATTATGTTTAGTATTTTGTATAATATCAAAATCATATTTTGAGTTTCTCGTATGGCTATTAATATATCTATAGCAACTTATCATGTTTTTTTATCTCTAAATTATTGATGTATCTTTACATGTTTTAGTATTACACGTGTTTTCTTGCTTATTTTACATGATTTAATTATACTTTATTGTAAGTTTCCTCTTGCTTTTACACGTGATATTGTTGATTTCATGTGTTTTAGGAAACAAATATGACAAGTTGAGATGAAGTTTAGGTATTGAGTCTTTGGGTTGATAGTGTTAGGTTGTGTTTATTATGCGACGTTGAAAAGAATGATTGTCATGAAATATTAAAGGGAGAGTTTGTTAATAACAAATTTTAATACCAAGTTTCGTGCTCAGAATTACTGCTTATTGAGTTATAATTAAGGTCAAAGAGTTGGGAGTTGGGAGTATGTTTTGAAGGAGTCAATCATATCAAGAAGACCAAGTCATCGGAAAAATGCTTGTTGACCACTGAAGGAGCGCTTGAGCAATTTATGAAATAAGGCAAACACTCACTATCCATGCATGGAGCTCTCGAGCAGTCAACCTACCGCTGGTTGTCCGTGACCCTAGCAGCTCAAGCATTGGTATCATTCGACCAAAAACCTAGTCGCGATTTTATGGCTTATTACAATCCTAAACGACCTCAAACACTACATTTTATAGAAACAAGTCGTTGTCTATCCCAAATGTATCTTGTTTGTGTTAAGCAATTATTCAGTCAAGAAAACACCATTTGAAAATCAAATACACATTCCATAAATCTATTGCCTCAATCGCAAGATCAAAACACAAAATTTCCAAAGATCAAACACTAAAAACCAAATACTATATCAATAATCTTTCGGAGTTCTAAAGTTCAGGAGAGAACTAAATTCCATATATATGCAAGATAAGTTAGGAACACTCCTTCCTAAATAAGTAAACAAGTAAACAGCGATATATGTGTGAATATATAAATGATTGATTGATTTAAATTATATGATTACTACAATTACATCATCTATATATGTATATAATCATATACAATTATGAGAAATTGATTTAAGTTATGAGATTGATATAATTAGGTGTCAATATATATATATATATATATATATATATATATATATATATAATGTGATAAATATAATTATGTG
>NW_019228437.1:311548-334833 GCF_002742605.1 Olea europaea var. sylvestris | reverse complement strand
GATTACTACAATTACGTACGCATCCATTTATGCATAATTCCGACTTCAAAAATAGTATCACTATAATTACATGTGTCTATATATGTATAATTATATATAATTATGGTTGATTGATTTCAAATATATTATTACTATAACTACGTGCAGTATAATTATATATAATAATAATTTATTGATTTTAAATTATATGATTACTATAATTACGTATGTCTATATATGTTTAATTATGAATAATTGATTTAGATTATATAACTAATATAATTATTACCTCGTTTAGTGCACAATTATGACACATTCTTTTTGGTACTCCTAAATGCACCTATAAATGCCACAGTTAAATCACACTTGGAAATGCACACAAATTATGACTTTGTTGAAGAAGTTAAATTCCCCCCTACTTATTACTATGATTCTCTTCAAATTATCAAGGTAAGTGTAAAGTCATATTTTGTATGTTAAATCGTTTTTCATACTTGAACTCAATTTATGAATATGATATAGGTTCTACATTTTTAAGTCCAATGGACTAGAGTTTAGTAGCACTACGCATGGGAATGATAGCAACGAAGTACAATTCTTAATTTTTCTGTCTCCCAATGTATGTTATGATTATGTGTGGGGATTACGGCTACCTATGTTCGGTTTTCAATCCCCGTGTCTCCTTATGTATGTTAAGAATTCCTAAATTTTAAATATGAATTATGATTTATGTGGCTCACTTATTGGGATTTATCTCATTGTTTATGACTTGCCCCTTTAGGTAATTGATGCTCGAGGCATTGAAGTTTGGAACGGGTCTCCAGTGGTATAACAAAGAAGAAATGATTATAATTTTCGAACAATAATTTAACATTTATGGTTAAGTATTTGTTCTAAATTATTATTATTGTAAGTTAAAAAACAATTATCTTCTATAAAAGTTTTATTTTACAATATGTTCTAATGATTCAAAGAAAAATTTTAAGTCACTACAGTTGAAGTTCTAATTGGAGAAGAGTGAAGTTCATTCTTCGTGATCTACGAGGAGGGAAAAAAATTTCCAAAGTTGTAAAGTGCTAGAGGCATAATCTAAGAGGTTCTTAAATGATTTACAGATTGGATAGTCAGAGTTTACTAAGGTTTAGTTGTGTCTGGATTAACTGTAAGTTATATTTTCTAATTGATCGTTTTGGTTAGATTTACTTGAAAGTTTTCTTTTTTTTTAATCCTGGAAGAATTCTTCAAAAGGTTTCGTTCACAAACATATCTAGTGTTAATTTACTATTATGTTTTGATATATGTTTGCTTGATTGAGAAATCAGGGCTAAATTAACATTACTAATCATCTAGAAATAATAACTTGCGACTTGTTGACTATTATTGTTTGTTTAATTTTAATTCCACATCATCTGCCCATTCACCTTACTCTAGGTGTTAGTTGGATCTAAACACTGATTTGCAAAATTTTGGATATAGAGCATGGTGAGAATATACATGAGTGGTATGACTTGATTTTCCCTAAAATTTACATCTCTAAGTTAGTTCTTGGATTGTGGATATCAAACTCCATTCATTATGATCGAGTTTTTGACCAAAAAGTGAGTGCAAGGCAATGTGGAAAGCAATCAAAGGCAAGGAATTTAACCTCAATTTTTGGACTCAAGTATGTTTTAAGACCCTAAACTCCCTTAGAAACATGACATTATGATATATTTCGATAGCAGACCCTAAGTAGATTGTTTCTTGGTTAACATGCTAAAGATGGTTTAATGTGATGAAAATGCAGGTATGTCACTTTTCTTCAACTTGAGCACTTTTAAAGACAAGTTATGATGTACTCCATATAAATCCGTGAAATTATACGATATGTTCAAGTTTTCATATAAAATATGTTTTCGAAATTTGACATTGTTTAGATTTGTACTTTTGGGAGAAAATCAAACCCTAGTTATAAAACCCGAAATTTCATCACATGATAACTTCTTTTACATTGTGTTTCATGCTACTCATTTTGTAAGGTTGGATAGATCTTTTTGAGACCTTTTCAACAATATAAAGATGATTAATTTTGACATCGAAATGAAGAAATTATAGCCTCTCAAAATTTGATCGAAATTTTGGAATTGTTGCACGATTATAAAGAAGATGAACATTAACATTTATACCTATTGCAATCTCAATCGGATTTGTTGGTCTCAAACATAGGCGTCCATCAATCGCTTCCTACGTGGGAGAGCAATTAATTTTTTCTGATTTTGAATTGACATATGACAGAGATGTTATATCATTCATTTCTAAAGATATAGAGACATTCTTGACCAAAAGATCTGTTTGTGAAATTGGCGGCGGAGGCTTCTCTCCTTCTTCGCAGCATAACTCTTCGGTTACCTCACGTTTTTGAAGAGACGCCTCGGACATCATCACTTTGATGACCTTACGCCGTTCACATGCCGAGGTGCGTGAGAACAACTTGGAAGATTTGATTGCCTCAAGCAACATCATTTCGATGACCTCATGCCTCGGTCATGACGTTCACACGTCGAGGTGCCATGTGTGGCGTAACAGCCCATGTGTGGCGTTAACACTAATATCAAGTACATGAAAGTTCAAAGTTATTCGCACTGCTCATGCTCATTCATAATTATTAAAATATAATAAGTTGTGAAACATCTAATTATAATTGTACAATAAGCTCCTAAATATGAAATTATTGAAATATATATTAATTCATTACGTGTGTTTATGTGTCTAATTTTATAAAACTAGGTTCTACTTCTCAACTTTGACTAGTGCCTAGAAATGTCAAATGAGTCATTTTTTTGCATGAAAGTCAAGTGATAATTCAATGAGGGTTTCGTACCTTTTCGTCATTGAAACTAATTGATCAACTTGTTTATTTATAAATGTTAGGATATAACTAAATACATGAGTACTAATAGCAATTATGGGAAATTTCCCTGATGCGTTTCCCAAATTATGACATAGTTATTTCTTATATGGAAATTTCAATGTATAATATCACTATTACTAGTAAAATCGACTTTTAAAACAGTTGGTTGAAATTTGTTTACTAATTGACATTTTAATTTATTGTTAGTTTGAATAAATGAAGTTAGCACAATCACATTATAAATTTTTTATATTCAACAACCAAGTTGGTTCCTGTTTTAATCTTGGGATGAAAGAAGAAAAAATCAGGAAAAAAAGGAAAAAACATAAGCCAAAATTTGTCCTATGCGGCCGCATCCAACCATGCAGAACTTTTTTGGGGGCCAAGTTTAAAGCCATGCAGACGCATAAGCCATTTAGCCTATGCGGTCATATGGTTGAAATTTTTGCCCATTGGCAGATTTTTCAATTTCAAAAGTAATACGTTTGGCTGATTTCTTACATGTTTTGTTTAAATGTATTACCAATTTGTATAGGGATAATTGGAGACTATAAATAAATGAACTAATTCATCCCTAAATACTTAAAAAGAAAAATCATTCTTGTAAGGTCCAGAATTTTCTATTCTTAATTTGGTTGATGTTGCCCATTTAAGAAACGGGCTATGGAAACTCACCCAATTAAGGTCATGAAAGTCCTAACCATAAGTTATTTATAAGCCCAACAATTTAAGAGATTAAGTTTAAATGAATTTGATTACAAAGATTATGAATAATTGAGTTGTTACAATGGTCATCTGCATGATATTTCACAAAGTCAACCAAAGTTCGAATCACCATGGAAATGTTTTCATAAAATTTTTTATAAAATTATTTTTGAGTTAAAAACTCCACATTTTACCTATTAAGAACAATTATATCAAATTAATTGGATGAAATAATTGTTTTATTTGTGGGCATACATAAAGATATGTTACAAATTATATTAATAGTTCATTTCCACTATTTTTCATTATGTAAATGTTTTATAAAATTTTTTATAAGAAATGTTTTTTATGGCTTAAAACTCTTTAAATT
The DNA here is from genome assembly GCF_002742605.1 of Olea europaea var. sylvestris. Lineage (NCBI taxonomy): Eukaryota > Viridiplantae > Streptophyta > Magnoliopsida > Lamiales > Oleaceae > Olea > Olea europaea. The sequence continues at coordinate 330,889 of NW_019228437.1, read as the reverse complement.
CCTAATTAAAGACTCAATTTAACAAAATTAATGATAATATAACTCTCCAACTTAGTTTTTCACTAAAAATGGAGGTTACAAAAAGAGTAAAGTCACTTTTTTATTATACCTCTTGTCAAATTCGACTCTCAAAAATGCTTTTTATATTAAGTTAAGGTTAAGGGAATAGCAAGGGTGTGAACGAGAAATGGTTTTACACTTTTTGTTCCTTTATACTTCAAAAAAAATCAAGATAGGTAGAGGTGCAAGTAAGTGGTTATTTCGTTTTCAAGTTTTGACTTTTGGTTAGAAGTATGAATGAATTGGTACTTTCGGATACAATGGTTTGGCACTCCTATAGTTTGAATGATCATTCTCTGGCCCTACGTCTTATGATAATTCTATAAAAATTGGATTTTACCAAAAATTCATCTACGTGTGACGGTATGAATTTTACGGTTCGAATTTTCTAATTTGATAACGAAATGCACCAATGATAACTATTGAGTTTCAAACTCATGGGTTGATTCCCTCTCTATGTTTTGATTTGATTTACTTGGGGTGTGGATTATGGTAGATGCAAATGCAACATGCTATGGAGAAGCTAGTGACCTTATTCGATTATGAAACATTTACGTGTTTTTCTTTAAATAAATTGATTTCTGTGAACATCATTTGTGACACTCTTTTAAGATGATTTTTATGAATTAATTATGTTCAAAAGTAGTTATGTTTTATATAAATTAACGTACAGTTACCATTCATCATAAAAATATGAGCGATAAGATTTAGTGTTGCTGTTTTTAAAATTTCAGCTACTGTCCTTGACTTCAAAAATTCGTAACTCAATTGTTACTTGAATTTTTTGGACTCTTATGGAGTTTGGTAGCCTAATGGGTTAGTTACTAAATAAACTTGAAACATTGTCAATCCGATGTTAGTAGAATATTTTATGCTATTTTAAGTAAACTCGGTAGATCATCTTCAAATGGAGTCGCTGTAAGATTTTGAAAAATATTTAATGCCTTATATGTTGTCGAAAGAAGTTGATTTTTGGATATCATATTATAAGAAGTTTTCTACATTCCCTTAAAATTTCTTGAAGTTTCAAGATTGATAACTATGTAAAATGAATTTATTTAGTCACTTACCATGCTAAATAAAAAAATAAAACAACTTAGTTTTATTTACTGTTTAAAAATGTGCATACAAAAAATCTTTTTAAAACCTTTTATTTAATTGGTAGACATATGTATGCTACCATTGTCTATGTATAAAATAGGTAATATGCATGAAGAAAAATTTATTGTTTAAAAAAAACATGATTCTTAAGTAAATTTTTAAATTTAGTTTTTATGTTTTCTGCTAAAAGTATAGTTAATTACTAAGTCTACGGATAAGGTACAATTATTCAAGTGACATTTCAATCCATTTGGGCCAAAGCATTACAATATGGTGTCAGAGCACGAGTTTAGTCGATATGTGTGTGTGTGTGTGTTTAACTCAGGAAACTCAAAAACATTTCTTCTTATGAAAGATGTTATAATTCTATTGTTATTTTTTTGTGTTACGATACATTATACATTTTCTTTATGTGTATTTTATCTGTAAAGATAAATGTAAATTGAAAAAGAAAATGTTGTATAAAAAACATGTATTGGTTTAGAAATTAAGATTGTGAGTGACACATGGCTAGGGGAAGATAAAATGCTAATAGCATGAATTGTGTTAGTCAATAAGAGATTGATATTCGAGCTGACCTTGATTTTGAGGTAGATGAATCTTAAGAACTTGACAATCATTTAAGAAGCGTGTGCCAACATTGGCTACAAGCAAAGAATGCAGGTTACAGGAATAGTGATCGACAGACAATAGGTCATATGCTAGAAACTCTTGTACCTCATGAGAAAATGTATTGGAAAACTTATACAAGAAAAATATGCTATCTCAAATTTTGGAAAGTGAATCTAAGGAACTTGACTGTAAGGATTTTTTATTATTATTTTTATTTTTTACGCAATGCTTTTATCCATAATTTGGAGCTATGACTAGTGATGTTTTCTCCCACTCGGGATTCGAATCGACAATGACTTCAGATGACAAAGTTGCACAACCAACTTATGGCAAATGCTAACGAAGATGAAGAAGAAGATCTAGAGAAGACCTAGAAGAAGACCAAGAGTTAAATGAGTAGAAATTATGGAGATTTCTCATTTATTTGAAAAAATAAATCAATTATGTAATCAAGTCATGAAATATTTTTCTTTGCCCTTTCATTCCAAGTATTTTGATATTGGAATATAAATTTAATAAAAGATACTATTTTTTATTTCAAGGAAAATGTCTCGAGCAAGCCAGAACAACTTGATAAGGGACTTCCTGTAAGCAGTTCAAGATCTTGACAGGCTAAATCAGAATTATGCTCCACCCACACCACCAGCTCCTATTACTCTCTCGGTCCATGCCTTAGTAGTTGAGTTACTTCGAAGGCATAAACCCCTACCTTCGATTGAGCATCTAGTCCACTAGTAGTTGAGGAATGATTTCATGAATTAGAATATATTTCTCAACTCATAAATTGCACCGACGCCCAAAAGGCCCAGTGTGCAGAGTTTATGTTTATCGGTGATGCAAGTCACTAGTGGAATTTGATGTCTCAAACTAGGGCCCCAGAGCAATAATTGGCATTAACTTGCGAACAATTCAAGGAGAAAGTGATGCACAAGTATTACTCATAATCTCTAAGAGATTTCAAGAAGATCGAATTCCTTCTGCTCAAGTAGGGCAGTTTGTCCCTGACTGATTACGAGCGAAAGTTTGATCAACTCTCAAGGCACACTCCACACCTGATTGACACAAAAATTAAGAAGACTTGAATGTCAAGCAAAGGTTAAACCCAAGCCTAAGCATGATTCTTAAGTCATGTCGTTTCATATCATACCGTGAGATGCTGGAACGAGCTCACGCTATTTAGTATTAGAAGGCTAATGCCAAGCAACACAGTCAATTGTACAACCAACAAGATAGAGGCAAATTGGAAAGAGAAAGTGAAATGGTCAAGACAAAGGAAAAGGAAAATAGCAAAATAAGAAAGCTAATATCGAATCTAATGCTGTAGTAGCGCAGTGCCCTAAGTGTGATAAATCTCATTGTCATCATGGTGAATGTTTGTATGGGAAGAATGCATATGTTTGGTCTGGTGAGCTAGGACATTTTGCAAAGAATTGTCCCATATATTACTCAGAAGATATCCTAATAGTGATCATAACAAAAAGGAGAAACACGAGTTTTTACACTAATTCAAAGGATGCAAAGGAGAACTTAAACGTAATAGCAGGTATTCTATTGATATTAATACACTTGCTTATGTACCATTTGATTTGGGAGCTTCTCATTCTTTTGCATCAACGTCTTTCATTGGTAAATCTAGTATTACTTGTAATAAGTTAGGAACACACTAGAAGTTACATCCCTCAGCTAGAACATTAAATACAGATCAGATAGCTAGGATGGTAAATCTTGAAATTGGGGGAAAAACATTAGAAGCTAATTTGTATCTGACAAATATGAAAGACTTTGATATGATTTTGGGCATGGATTGGTTGGGATGTAATTATGCAACAATTCATTGTACAGAAAGAAAAGTGTCTTTTTGAAAACCACAAGAAAAACAATTTTCTTTCCGCGGAATAAAGATCAAACCCCATCGCCAACTAGTATTGGTCTTGCAAGCCGAGAAAATATTGAGGAAAAAAACATATCAAGGGTTTCTAGTTAACATCTCAGGAGAAAATCATGGGAGGATAAAGATTGAAGACGTACCAATGATACAAGAATTTATAGATTGTTTCCAGAAGATCTACCTGGTACTCCACCAGATATACAGGTGGAGTTCACAATAGATTTGGATCCCAAAGTGGTACAGTATCTAAAGCTCCAAATAGAATGGCTCCAAAGGAACTTCATGGGTTGAAAACTCAATTACATTAATTATTAGATGGTTGCTTTATTTGACCAAGTGTATCTCTATGGGGCACATCAGTATTGTTCCTAAAGAATAAAGATGAAGGTATGATGACGTGTATCAATTATTGGGGGTTGAACCATTTGAACATCAAGAATAGATATCCCCTCCCAATAATGGAAGATTTGGGTGATCAATTAAGAAAAGCTAAGGTATTTTTCAAAATCAACTCACGATCTAGATATAATCAATTGAAAGCTAAGGTAAGTGATATGCCTAAGAAGGCTTTCAGAACTCGTTATGGACATTATGAGTTCACTGTTATGTTGTTTGGTTTGAACAATGCTCTAGCAGTATTTATGGATTTAATGAATCGTATGTTTCATTAATAATTGGATCATTTTTTCGTAGTTTTCATTGATAATATTTTGACATACTCAAAGAGTAAAGATCATTATGAGAAACATCTTTGAATAGCGTTAGAAGTACTATGTAAGGAAAAATTATACGCCAAATTTAAAAAATTGTGAATTTTGTCTTAAGCGAGTTGGATTCCTCGATCATGTAGTTACCACCCAAGTAATTACAGTAGATTCAGTAAAAGTAGAAACGGTGACAAATTGGGATACATCGACTAACGCTGGTGAAGTTCAAAGTTTTCTGGGATTGGTCGGGTACTATTGAAGATTTATTGAAGTAATATCCAAAATAACTGAACCTATGACACAATTGACAAAAAAATGCGTAAAATTTCTATGGACAGATAAATATGAACAAAGTTTTCAAGAGCTAAACAAAGATTGATTACAGCACCCATGTTAACTATACCCGAAGGTTCAGAAGGGGTTTGTTATATATAATAATACATCCAAACAAGGTTTTAGATGTGTACTGATGCAACATGAAAAAGTGATTGCCTATGCGTCAAGGCAATTAAAGCAACATGAGTAAAATCACTCGACACATGATCTAGAACTTGTGGCGGTTGTTCATGCATTAAAAATATGGTGATATTACTTATATGGAGGAAAGTGTGACATTTACACGGACCATAAGAGTCTCAAATATTTTTTCACAGAGAAAGAATTGAATATAAGACAGAGACGATATTTGAAGCTAGTAAAGGATTATGATTGTACTATTCATTACCATTCGGATAAGGCTAATGTTGTTGACGATGCGCTAAGTAGAAAGTCAATGGGATAGTTAGCATCATTACCTACTACTCAGATAGAGTTGATCAAAGACTTAGAGAATTTGTGAATCAAAATGGTTACCACACCAAAGCAAGTCATCACTCCAACTTTGGAAGTTCGACCTACTCTTAGAGATCGGATCATAGAAGATCAAGAACGAGATTGGTACTGATAAGCGAAAGAATTTTGGAATAGCTTCAGATCTAACATTGATGTTTAAAGGAAGGATTTGTGTGCCTAAAGATGAAATTTTGAGGAAGGAGATATTGAAAGATGCTCATTTCATCCTATACACTTTTGTCTATGAAGAGCGGATCTAATTGTATTGGTGTCTATAATTGATTTCTTCTGTCTAATACTAATCGATAGGACCTCAATGCACATTCTGGTGGTATGAAAAATGTATCGAGATCTTCAAAATACATTTGATGGAGGAATATGAGAAGAAGTATATGTCTATTTGTGGCAAAATACATAGTGTGTCAACAAGTTAAAACAGAACATAAAAGATGAAAGGGTTGTTAAATCCATTGGACATACCTGAATAGAAATGGAAGAATATCACAATGGACTTTGTGGTAGGATTTTTGAAGTCAACAAGAGGATATAATGTTATATTGGTAATAGTAGATCGTCTAACAAAGTCAGCTCATTTTCTTCCGATAAAAATGACATTCAGTCTAGATTAGTTGGCACAGTTGTACATTAAAGATATTGTAAGATTGCACGGTATTCCCGTCTCCATTGTAACTGATAGAAACTTGAGATTTGTATCTATGTTTAGGAAGAGCTTACAAGGAGTTATGGGAAAGAAATTGAATTTCAATACGGTGTATCATCCTCAATTTAATGGTCTGTTTGAACGAACTATTTAAACTTTAAAAGATATGCTAAAGGAGTATGATCTGGATCTGGGAGATAGTTGAAAATCTTATTTACCTTTCGTGGGACTTTTATAAAATAACCATCTTTAGGTAACTATTGAAATGGCACAGTATGAAGCTCTCTATGGTAGATGATGCAGATCGCTTGTTCATTGGGATGAAGTCGAAGAAAATAGAGTTTTGGAATCAAACATCATTGAAAGGATAGTTGAAGCCATTGATAAAATCCATACTAGGATAAAGGCAGCTCAAGATAGATAAAGTAGCTATGTAGATACTAGAAGGATGGACTTGGAATCTCAAGTTGGAGATAACGTCTTTTTAAAGGTAGTACCAATAAATGGTATACTTAGGTTCGACAAGAAAGGAAAAGTACGACCTCATTATATCAGATCTTTCAAAATCCTTGATAGGGATGAAAATATGGCTTATCAATTAGCTTTGCTACCCGAACTATCGACAATTCACAACGTTTTCCATATATCAATGATCAGAAAGTATGTACATGATCCTAATTACGTGGTCAATTACCAATCTCTGAAAGTACAGAAAGATTTATCTTATAAAGAATTATCGATTATTATACTAGATCGAAAGGTACATAAATTACGGAGCAAAGAGATTCAACTTATCAAAGTACAATGGAGTAATCGTGGAATAGAAGAGCTACATGGGAAAGAGAAGAAGAAATTAAAGCCAAATATCCTACACTATTTGTTTAGTTTAAGGTAATTCTGAGGATGAAAATTTTCTAAGGTGTGAGGAATGTAAGGTCCCGAAATTTATATTTTTAAGTTGGTTGAGGGAGTCTATTTAAGAAACGAGTTATTGAAGCTCACCCAATTAAGGTGATGAAAACCCAAGTCATATATTATTTAAAAGCCCAACAATTTAAGAGATTAAATTTAAGTAAATTTGATTACAAATATTAAATGAATAATTGAGTTACTACAATGTTCATCTGCAATGTATTTCACAAAAGCAACCCGGGTTTCGAATCACCATGTAGATGTTTTCATAAAAAAAATTTATAAAACTGTTTTTGAGTTAAAAAAAAACTCCTCATTTTCATATAAGAATAACTATATCAAGTTAATTGGATGAAATAATTGTTTCATTAATAGGCATTCATAGAGATAAGTTGCAAATTATATTAATAGTTCATTTTCAACTATTTTTCATTATGTAAATATTTTATAAAACCTTTTATAAGAAATAATTTTTATGTTTAAACCTCTTTAAATTCCTAATTAAAGACTCAATTTTAACTCTCATATTTAGTGTTTCACTAAATTGGAGATTACATGAAGAGGAAAGTCAATTTTTCATTACACCTTTCCTTGAATTTTAATTTACTCTTATTTTCTCTCAAAAATATATTTTATGTTAAGTTAAGCACAAGGGGATAGCAAAGGTATGAAGGAGAAAGGTTTTTACATATTTTTTTTCCTTTATACTTCAAGAAAAATCAAGGTAGGTAGCGGTGTAAGTTTTTATTTCATTTTCAAGTTATGATTTTTCGTTAAAAGTATGAATGAATTGGGACTTCCGAATACTATGCTTCGGCACTACTATAGTGTAAACGATCATTTTTCGCTCTACGTGTTATGATAATTCAATATTCTATAGAAATTAGACTTTGCCAAAAATCCATCCGTGTGCGACAGTATGAATCTATTGTTCGAATTTTCTAATTTGATAACGAAATGCACCAATGATATATATTGAGTTTCAAACTCATGGGTTAATTCCCTTCCTATAGGTTGATTTGATTTTCTTTGGGTATGGATTACGGTAGATGAAGATACAATGTGCTATGAAGAAGCCAGTGACTTAATATTTTTATTCGATTATATTTTATAGAAATTAATGTACAGGTTACCATTCATCACAAAAATGTGTGCAATAAGATTTACTGTTGCTGTTTTTAAAATTTCAGCTTCCATTCTTGATTTCAAAAATTTGTAACTCAATTATTACTTAAAATTTTCGGACAAAACTGGCGGGGTTCGATAGTTTGACGGGTTAGCTACTAAATAAACTTGATATCTTGTCAATTCGATGTCTGTAGAATATTGTATGTTATTTTAAGTAAACTGCGTTGATTTATCTTCCAAACTGAGTGGCTGCGGGATTTTGAAAAATATTTTATTGCATCATATGTTGTCGAAGAAGTCGATTTTTGGAAATCTAATATTATAAGAATTTTCTACCTTCCTTTAAAATATCATGAAGTTTCAAGGTTGATAACTATGTAAATGAATTTATTTTGGCACTTGTCATGCTGAATAGAAAAATAAAACAGTTCAGTTTTATTTACTGTTTAAAGATATGCACACTTGAAAAATTTATTTAAAACCTTTTATTTAATTGGTAAATATATGTGTACTATTGTCCATGTAATAAAATATGTAATATGCATGGAGAAAAATATATTATTCAGGAAAAAATATAATTCTTAAATTTAGTTGTTATGTTTTCCATTCAGAGTATGGTTATTTATTAAGTCTATGGATAAGGTGTTGATAAAATATAGGGAAATCTGAATACGTTAATGAACTCCAAGGCACGAAAAAACGTTATCTTTTAAGAGATGTTTCTTCCCTATTCAACAAAGTCACAACTGGGGTATGATAGAAAATCTCTCTCGGGATACAATGGAGTGGTTTGATTCAAATTGTGACTATTTGATCAAACCAAGAAGATACTCAAAAATAACTGATTGATGCCAAGAGAAAGAAGGAAGAATAAATTGTTTTTAATATATTTGCAAATGAGAATTCGCCCAGAATTTATAGAAACTGAGGCAACTGTGTGAATAGGTGTATCCCTTGAAATCTTTGAGTACGTCTATTGGAAGTGACTGTTAAAAATGAACAGATGCACCAATTCAAGAACTTTTGAAAATAAAATTCTCTTTCGAGGACGTTGCCCCCGAGCCCCCACGGGGGCGCTACCCCCTCGACCCCCGTGACCTGACCGGGCAGGTCGAGTCCCGTTGCGCAGCGGCAAACACTAATCCGGGCGGTAAAAATATCTAACATAAGGTACAATTATTCAAATGACGTTTCGGTCCATTCGGGAAGGAACATTACAATTCTCTCATCATCCAAATTATTAAGAAAATTCATTATTCTCTCTACATATTCATTCCTTTGTTTTCCCTTCGTTCAATTTGAAGATAATACTTTTGCTTTGGTGTTCTTCATCTACGGCTTGTTCAATCCTTCAACTATTTGCTGAAAACCCTTAAAGCAATTAGAAAATGAAACAAATATCATTTGATGACAACTTTTATGCGTGTTAAAGTCATCTTCAATATCAAATTATTCTTTGATCTTTTCTCATATTTCTCTTCGTTTCTTTCCATTGTTGTAAATTTTCCAACAATCTCAAATGATAGTTTACATTTACTGCGATGGAGAGGAAACTAATTTGGCTACCATCAAGTGGATGAATCAAGATTTGGTGCACTTTTATAGGTTTGATAGATCAAACTTTACAAGATGGCAAGACAAACTCAAATTCCTCCTAACAGCATTAAAGATCTTACATTGTTCTAAATTTTTCAACAACTCAAATGATCGTTTACATTTATTGCAATGGAGACGAAAACTACGTTGGCTACTATCAAGTTGATGAATCAAGATTTGGTGAACTTGGATAGGTCTGATAGATCAAACTTCATAAGATGGCAAGAAAAACTTAAATTTTTTCTACTGGCATTAAAGATCTTCTAACTTGGAACCAATTTCCGATGCAACCGAAGAAAATACGAAAAAAAAGTTCGTACGAATAGAAAGAAGAGGCTAGAGAACGAATTGATATGTCACGATCATATCTTAAATGATCTTTCGGATCAGTTGTATGATCTCTGCACTAGCATCACTTTGACAAAAGAAATATGAGATGCATTTGAAAACAAATATAAGGCCAAGGAGGAAGGTACCAAGAAATTTCTTATATCCAAATACTTTGATCTCAAAATGTCAGATAATATTTCTTTATTGCCTCAAGTACATGAATTACAAGTCATTGTCAATAAATTAAAAGCGACGAAAGTCGAACTTCCCGAATCCTTTCAAGTAGGAGCAATTATTGCTAAACTCCCGGGGACTTGAAAATGATATAGGACAAAGATTCTTCACAATTCTGAAACTTCTATTCGGGACACATTCAAAAAAATCTTTGCATAGATGAAGAATAAAGATAAGACCGAAAATTCTTATAATAGCTCTTCAAAAGCCCAGGGGACAATGTGGATAACTCCAACAAGTACAAGAAGAAAGAGAAGCCTCTTGGTCCTAAAAAGGATCAAGGAAAGTTCCAAAACCAAGCCCAAAGGACCTTGCTATGTTTGTAGAAAATCAGAGCACCATGCAAGAGATTGTAGGTACAAAAATCAACAAAAGAATGAGGGACAAGTGAACTCCGTTAATGAGATCATTTCTATGGTAAGCGATATCAATGCAATTCAAAGCAAGGTTCCAGGTTGTTAGTATGATACCTGTGCAACCATCCATGTGTATAATAAGTATCTTTTCAAAATTTATCATGACATTGATTATGGTCAAGAGATCCATGGGAAATGAAAAAAGATCTAAAGCCACGCTAAGGGAATGTGGATATTTACTCCGAAAAAAAAAGATTACTTTGACGAATGCCCTTCATTTATAGGAAATGAATATGAACTTAGAAAGTGAGGTTCTCTTGCAAAAATAAGGAATCAAATCTATATTTGAGTTGGAAAAACTTACATTAACCCATAATGGGTATTTTGTTGGAAAGGAATGGTCAAACTTTGTATTTTTAGAATGATTCTAATAAAAACAAATCTTTTGCTTATGTTATTGATTCATTTAATTTATGGCATGGTAGATTTGCACATATAGAAATTATTAGCGCCATGAAAAGAATGACTAAATATGGATTAATATAATATAAATTTGATAACTTTGAAAAAATGTGAAACATGTATTAAATGGAAGATGATTAAAAAGTTATTTCATATTAAGATCAACAAACTTACTTGAACTTGTTTATTCCAATATATGTAAATTAAATAGTACGCTAACAAGAGGCGGTAATAGATACTTTATTACTTTTATTGATAATTGCTTTAGGTACACATAAGTATATTTGTTAAAGCATAAAGATGAAGCCTTTAGTGCATTCAAAACATATAAAGTCAAAGGTGAAAATCAATCAAGAAGAAATTAAAGACTCTAAAAAATGATAGAGTTGGATAATACTTCTTTAATGAATTCAATATGTTTTGTGACAAAAATGGATTAATACATCAGTATTCTGTACCACGAACACCGAAACAAAGTGGTCCAGTGAAAAGAAAGAATAGGACATTCTTAAAAATGATAAATGCTATATTATTGAATTCCAAATTACCATTTAACTTATGGGGTGAAGCCTTACTTAGTGCTTGTCATACAATAAATAGGTTTCCTCTGAAAAAGAATAAAATTTCTCCATATGAAGCATAGAAAGGAAGTAAACCAAATATTAATTATTCAAAGTGTGGGGGTATTTTACTTATTGCAAGAACACAGATCATAAGACAACTAAATTAGGTCCTAAATATATTAAATGTGTCTTTGTGAGATATGCTTTAAATAGTAATGCCTATGTTATTAAACTTAGAATCAAATGTTATAATAGAATCAAGAAATATGGAGTTTTTTGAAAATGTATTGTAATAAGAAATTCTTAAAATGAAACTAATGTAAACATTCCGACTTCTAGAGAATCACAAGAAGAGACATCTAAAAGAGATGTTGAAAGTAAACATCAAAGAAATAAAAGAACTAGAAAATAAAAAGGTCCAAGATCTGATGAAATAGATTAACAACTTATTTCTTTCTAGTTAGTAGAGGGGAATAGGAAGGATGTTGTAAGAACAATTCCTTTTTTTCTTCAAGTCGAAATTGATCCTAAAACCTATAAGGAAGCAATGTCTTCTAAAAATTACATATTCTGAAAATATGCAATAAATAATGAAATGGATTTTATAATATCAAATATCAATTGAGAAATTAATGATTTACCAAAGGGCTCTGAATTCATTGGTTGTAGATGGGTGTTTAGAAGGAAATATAATTCCAATAGTACTCAATACCTATAAAGTTAGATAAGTAGCTAAAGGGTATCGACGGAAGGAATGAATAGATTACTTTGACACGTATACAACTGTGGTTGGGATAAACTCAATCAGTATCTTGTTTGCATAACATCTATTTAGGATTTTTATGTTAATCAAATGAATGTCAAAATGACATTTCTAAATGGAGATCTCGAGGAGAAGGTCTATAAGAAACAATCGGAAGGGTTTGTTCTATCGAGAAACGAACATAAAGTTAAAAAGGTTTTTTGAAAAAAAAGTTCATACCAATAGAAAGAAGAGGCTAGAGAACGAATTGATATGTCACGATCATATCTTAAATGATCTTTCGGATCAGTTGTATGATCTCTGCACTAGCATCACTTTGACAAAAGAAATATGAGATGCATTTGAAAACAAATATAAGGCCAAGGAGGAAGGTACCAAGAAATTTCTTATATCCAAATACTTTGATCTCAAAATGTCAGATAATATTTCTTTATTGCCTCAAGTACATGAATTACAAGTCATTGTCAATAAATTAAAAGCGATGAAAGTCGAACTTCCCGAATCCTTTCAAGTAGGAGCAATTATTGCTAAACTCCCGGGGACTTGAAAAGAATCTTTTGCTCCTAAAAAGGCCAAGGGAAGTTCAAAACCACGTTCAAAAGACCTTACTATGTTTGTAGAAAATCGAAGCATTATGCAAGAGATTGTAGGCACAAAAAGCAACAAAAGAAGTAGAGACAACTCTGTTAATGAGATTAGAGCTATGGTCAGCGAAATCAATGCAATCTAAAGTAAGGTTCCAAGTTGGTGGTATGATACCTGTACAACCATCTATATATGCTATGATAAATCTTTTTTCAAAACTTATCATGACATTAATGATGGTCAAAAGATCCAAATGATAAACGAAGGAAGAACTAAAGTGATTGGCAAAGGAATGTGGAGATCATCTTTTCTTCGAGAAAGAATATTACTTTGACCAGTGTCCTACATGTACCGAAAATGAATAGGAACTTAGCAAGTGGGGTTCTCTTCGGAAAATTGGGAATCAATTCTATATTTGAGTTGGGTAAACTTGTACTAACCAATAACGGGCATTTTGTTGGAAAGGGCTATTCTACTGAAGGAATGGTCAAACTTTACACTTTTGAGAATGATTCTAATAAAAACAAATCTTTTGCTTATGTTATTGATTCATTTAATTTATGGCATGGTAGATTTGCACATATAGAAATTATTAGCGCCATGAAAAGAATGACTAAATATGGATTAATATAATATAAATTTGATAACTTTGAAAAAATGTGAAACATGTATTAAATGGAAGATGATTAAAAAGTTATTTCATATTAAGATCAACAAACTTACTTGAACTTGTTTATTCCAATATATGTAAATTAAATAGTACGCTAACAAGAGGCGGTAATAGATACTTTATTACTTTTATTGATAATTGCTTTAGGTACACATAAGTATATTTGTTAAAGCATAAAGATGAAGCCTTTAGTGCATTCAAAACATATAAAGTCAAAGGTGAAAATCAATCAAGAAGAAATTAAAGACTCTAAAAAATGATAGAGTTGGATAATACTTCTTTAATGAATTCAATATGTTTTGTGACAAAAATGGATTAATACATCAGTATTCTGTACCACGAACACCGAAACAAAGTGGTCCAGTGAAAAGAAAGAATAGGACATTCTTAAAAATGATAAATGCTATATTATTGAATTCCAAATTACCATTTAACTTATGGGGTGAAGCCTTACTTAGTGCTTGTCATACAATAAATAGGTTTCCTCTGAAAAAGAATAAAATTTCTCCATATGAAGCATAGAAAGGAAGTAAACCAAATATTAATTATTCAAAGTGTGGGGGTATTTTACTTATTGCAAGAACACAGATCATAAGACAACTAAATTAGGTCCTAAATATATTAAATGTGTCTTTGTGAGATATGCTTTAAATAGTAATGCCTATGTTATTAAACTTAGAATCAAATGTTATAATAGAATCAAGAAATATGGAGTTTTTTGAAAATGTATTGTAATAAGAAATTCTTAAAATGAAACTAATGTAAACATTCCGACTTCTAGAGAATCACAAGAAGAGACATCTAAAAGAGATGTTGAAAGTAAACATCAAAGAAATAAAAGAACTAGAAAATAAAAAGGTCCAAGATCTGATGAAATAGATTAACAACTTATTTCTTTCTAGTTAGTAGAGGGGAATAGGAAGGATGTTGTAAGAACAATTCCTTTTTTTCTTCAAGTCGAAATTGATCCTAAAACCTATAAGGAAGCAATGTCTTCTAAAAATTACATATTCTGAAAATATGCAATAAATAATGAAATGGATTTTATAATATCAAATATCAATTGAGAAATTAATGATTTACCAAAGGGCTCTGAATTCATTGGTTGTAGATGGGTGTTTAGAAGGAAATATAATTCCAATAGTACTCAATACCTATAAAGTTAGATAAGTAGCTAAAGGGTATCGACGGAAGGAATGAATAGATTACTTTGACACGTATACAACTGTGGTTGGGATAAACTCAATCAGTATCTTGTTTGCATAACATCTATTTAGGATTTTTATGTTAATCAAATGAATGTCAAAATGACATTTCTAAATGGAGATCTCGAGGAGAAGGTCTATAAGAAACAATCGGAAGGGTTTGTTCTATCGAGAAACGAACATAAAGTTAAAAAGGTTTTTATCCTCCACATTCAAAATGAAAGATCTTTGACAAATGGATAACATCCTTGGTATCAAAGTTAAAAATGATAGTAGGGATTTTACATTGAGTTAATCACATTAATTGAACATGTAATAAATAAGTTTAAATGCTTGAACATTAAAGAGGCTAATACCTCGTTGGATTCAATTATCAAATTGATAAATGACGATCAAAGAGCAATAGCTCAAATAGAATATGCAAGTGCAATTAGAAGTTTTATGTACATGGTACAATGTACAAGACCCAATGTTGCATTTGCTATGAGTAATCTAAGTTTACTAGCAATGCAAGTTCAGAACATTGGAAAACTCTCAGAAAGGTTGGTTATTTCTAACTCCTAATAAAAAGGAGAACGAGATGTTACTGTGGATGGAACAGTAAATTAATTCGAAAATACTGTACAAGAGAAAAAAAATGGCGTCATTTTTTGTACTTTTTTTTTTTATTGTTTTTGGCTAATACCATACTGTTTCCATTTTTTCACTCCTACGACCATTTCTCTGCTCTTCTTCTAACTTAATGGAGGCAAAAGAAAACCATCGAGAAAATCAAACAACGACTACACCGCCTTTTCTTCATGCTTTTGCTATTTGGGTCGGCACTCCTGCGATTTACTGCTTCCAGAAGCATCAGTTGAATTATTGTTTGCTGAGATTGTTTACTACTTCTGTTGCTTATATGGTGGCTTGACTTGTGCATTCACCAGTGGTAAATTCTATTCTCCATTCATTTGTTTATTTCATGTCTTCTTTTATAAAAAAAATTGCTAATTGAGATAGAGGTTTTGGATATCATGTTGTTATTGTTGTTATAAATTGTTGATTGGAGTATGAGTTGCAAAGAAATTCAGAAAGCCTTCTATTACTAGAAATGACTTTATAGTTGTGGCTTTATGACAAAATTTCATGTTGTCATTTCTTAGTGCCTTAAATGGGGTTGTAGGAGAGAAGAAAGATAAATGGCGTAAAGAAGTAGGAAAAAATAGATACTACGTAAACAAATAAAGAAAATTAGGGAAAGCGGAGGAGAAAAAAAGAAAAAAATTACCGATAAAAAAAAAATATCTCTCCGCTCAGTGCGGAGAGATTAATTGATCTCTTTGCACTGCGCTAAGAAATCAACTCTCTCCGCACTGTGCAGAGAGTTTTGCCATGGTGCGGAGAGTTTGCAGTTTGCCAACTCTCCGTTTAAGCTTTTGATCTCACTTTTGGTAAATAATATGTTATATTTAAGATTTAGTCGTCATTGAAAAAAAAAAAAAAAAAAACTCTCCAAACTGCTTAGAAAGATGCGCAGAAAGATTTTTTTTTTTTAATTGATATCATTACTTAATAAGTGCATTTCCATTTTTTTTTATATATAATTATGTTTAATTTATTTATATAAAATGCTTTAAAAAAAATCAAATTTCTTAAAAAATTAGTAACAAAAAAGTTAACAAAAAGCATTTACCAATTTTTAATTTCATCTAATTTACTGATTTAACAATTTAACTGAAAAAAATACACGTGCTGTGTGGAGTCTCCGCACAATTTGTGTAGAGACTTTGCACTGTGCAAAGTTCGCACTTGTGCGGAGACTCCGCACAAATTTGAGAGAACTTCCTTTTTTTCCTGAATCATGCAACTAATATTTGTTTACTTTGTTATTTTATTAGTNAATGTTTCTATATTCTGACATTAAATTCGGTAAATGAAATATTTAACTGTTTCTTTGATGCAATATTTTGGATTTCTACCTCTTTGGATGAGTGTCCTTGTTTTTATTATAGATATAAAACAAGAACTATAAGAGAAATGATTCAACTGAAAATTTAATTTTATTCTCTCTTCTAGTATCTTGTAATAGTTGTCTATTTGAAATCTTTTGCACTTTGCTAGGAATTCTTCATGAATATATTAATTTATTATTCCTTTTTATTTTCAAACTATGTGATTGATAGATTATGCCCTTCCAGGATATGTGAAGAGCCGAAGTGATCAGCAACTGAGAAATCCAGGAGATGAAGGTGACACAAGTGCCTGTGAGCCTGGAGACACTACCCACAGGATACCAATTGTACTTTGTGGTCTTACAACCTAGAGCCTGTTCAATGATACTTACAACTTCACCCGCAACAACCAGTCGGTGACCATAAACAAGACGGGTATCTCGTGGAAGAGTGATAGAGATCACAAAAATATGCATTAAATCTAATAAAAAATATAATTACAAGAATAATACACCTTCAATAAAATACAAAAAAAATCTCAAAGAAATAATCATTGCTAACAACAAAAGAATCTAAAAAAATGAAGAAGACAAAAAAGAAAAAAGTAAAACTTGTGAAAAGAAGAAAATGAAAGCATGATGCCAAAAAATTTGGCATTATTGTTCGAATGGGAAATGCTTTATTGATACACAACAGACTTTTGCAGTCACCGGGTTAAAAGTATGGATTTATTGTGTTGTGAATTTTTTTTTAAATAATCGTAATAAATCTTCTTATTACACTAATAAAATTACAATACTATTTTTTTACAAATAGTTTAAAAAAATCATTTTTATCTTCAATAAAAAAACACATTTAAAAATTAGCAATTTCATAATCACTTTTTTTTTTAAATTCCCGGAAATACAATTATAAAAAAGAAAACAATAATTAATTACAAAAATCAATATCTGCCAAATACGGTATCTAAAGATAATATGTGCAAATACGGTATGCTGTAAATATATCATGATGCAAATACGGTATGCTGTATATATGGTATGATACAAATACGGTGTGTTGTTATGATGAAAATACGGTATGTTGTACATACGGTATGATGCAAATACGGTATTGAAATTTATTGTAGTGGACGAAATCGGATTCATTCATACCGTATATGCACTTTACATACAGTATATCCAACATGCCATATTTACGCAGCTTATCATATATATCGATTTTTGCACTTACAAATACTGAGAATGCAGAATACCATACATTCACGTACCAAATCAAATGTCAGAAAAAATTTCAGATTTTTATTTTTTCAACATAAGCATAAAATAAATATAAAAATATATGAAAGACAAAATATAAAATGCATATGAATATACAAGTCGATTTATAATTTTGTGCTCAATCTTCAATTTTTCAATATTGAATTACACAAAATTTAGAAATATAATCTTCACATTCAACTCAATCATATCAACACTATCAAAGAATACAGGCAAAATAGTTTGTATAACCTCATATATTTTTTATTCAAGCATTAAAAGCATATTTTTTTTCTAGATAACACAATACTGTTGCAATTGTAAAAATAATTTGCAATCATTTTCTTATATCATGGAAATATTTCTAGATATTACTTCAAAAACTTTCCAAAAAACTATACGGTAATAAAAATATGATAAATACAAAATTCTTGCAACGCATGTGACAGCGACTAGTAAACAAAACTAAAAATCTTGGACTACAATATACAAAGTTAGCGAAGTACATAATGGAAAGTCTATAACATATGAGTCTAAAACACAAGTCTATAAGAAAAATAATCAAATATGGAATAATTTCTCTTACATATGTTAAATATAGTGAGAACTTAGCTGATCCATTAACTACAAGAGATTTAGTAAGATCAACATCAAGTATAATAGGATTAAAACTTCTTAATTAAATCCACCAATGATGGCAATCCTACCAAAAATATACTAAACAATATATTTAGATCCAAAGGGTATCATAATATCATTCGATAAGTGGATAGATTTCAACACTATTAATTTATTAAATCATATCCTTTATAAATAGTGTTAATTGTTACGGTTGAAGGGCATCAAGTTATAAAACTGTTAATGAAGATCAGTACTAGGTATAATTATCTCTAAAAATTAATAAAGATGCTGGAAGAATTTCACCAATTTGAGATGGTTCTGCCTCAATAGAGACTAAAAGTTGCTCTCTTAAAAGTCAAATAAAAAATTATGAAAATGTAATACTTGTTTGTGTGATTTCAACAATATTGTCTCAAGGAATAACTGGTTCACAGCTTCACGTTATCGAGAATTTTGATAATACTTTGTGAAGTTTATACTAGTTTATATGTAAATCGAAAGATATCTAATTCTTATGCATATATGAATATATATGATTTTGAATAAGTAAGGAATTGTTGGAATCTTATTGTTCAAAAGTGAAATTGGTTAAAAGAACGAAAAATCAGAAGGAAAAAGGAAAAAAATATAGGCCACCACATAAGCCATTTAGGCTTTCGGTCGCATCTAATAAGCAAAACTTTTTCAATTTCAAAAGTGATGTACTTTGACTGATTTCTTGCATCTTTTCGTATAAAGGTGGTACCAATTTGTATAGGGATGATTGGAAGTTATAAATACATAATAGTATTCATCCCTAAATACATAAAAAAATTTATTCTCTCATCATCCAAATTATTGAGAAAATTTCAATACTCTCAATC
>NW_019228437.1:296877-298091 GCF_002742605.1 Olea europaea var. sylvestris | reverse complement strand
CCCCCCCCCCCCCCCCCCACAACATCCTTTTCGCTCCGCTTAGCCTTATCCCCCTTTAGGAGGATTTTAGTGCTAGGTTATCAGAAGAAACATGGTTCGTAAACAATATTTTTAATGTTAAATTGTCCCAATCACTCAATAGATAAAAATGCTAACATCTGGAAATGATCCCATATACCATTTATTCTCTCTTTATAAGGTTCTAACCTTTCAGATTCGTGGACGATGGTAATCTCATACAAAGAAAGAAGAGTCTATCATGTTAAACATTCTTGAGTTATTTAGAAGTGTGGTTCTTACGTGCAATGAGGTACTACTAAGTTTATGATCACCTATTACAATGACCCCGGAAAAAGAACTTAACAAAATCTTATTTGAGTCCATAACAAATTATACTAACTGTTGTGATGCGGTAGAGCATGAGCATTGAGGTAAAAGGGAAAACAGAGGAGACGCAGCCAAAACCAAATTAACAAAACTTGAAACCTAAAACCAAAACCATTAATCGTTAAAGCTATCTAAATCTCAATGAGAAGATTGAAGAATATAAGTTCACATGATTTTTAACTACAGAAGGTTGAGTTTGTTCTAACAATGCTGCTTATTGAAGAAACTAAAAGGTGTTTTCGGTCATTCATATAGGTCAATTTTATTCCAATTCCAGTTGATAACGAAAACGATGATAAAGCAGATACCCCCAAATGGCATAGAATCCGATATTTATGCCCTTGTTTCAGACAATCTTTACAAAGAATTCCTGGGGCAATCAAAATAACAAAATATTCAACATTAAAAATTTTAAAAAGCACAATCAAACATTAATCCAAAAACTGGACAGAAAAGAGAAACATTCATCATATCATATCAAGAAAGGCCAAAATCAACATTCGAATATTATACATAGGTATTCGCGTGAAGATCAATCGGAGTGCAAGTGTTCAAGATCATAAATGTCCGATTCGGAAGAAAATAACGAAGAGGAGGAAGAGGAAAGATACGGATTTGATGGAGGAAAGCAAAAGAAGGTCCAAAGGCAAAGGGCGAGGCGGCGGAGCTGTTGAAAGGGGAAGACGAAGAGGAGGCGGAGGACTTGGTCGCTGCTTAGACGTTCGGGATTGCACGCTATGTATTGGCACGCATCGGCCGACACGTTAGCCACTCCCACCATCAGTGCGCCGTTGAACACCATCTCTTTCGATTTTTTTTTTATTTTT
>NW_019228437.1:290151-296171 GCF_002742605.1 Olea europaea var. sylvestris | reverse complement strand
GGCACGCATCGGCCGACACGTTAGCCACTCCCACCATCAGTGCGCCGTTGAACACCATCTCTTTCGATTTTTTTTTTATTTTTATTTTTTATGTTTGATCTATGTTTATGTGCGTCGTGATCATATTTATGTTATGAATTGTGTAGCTTGAGAGAGATTCGATCTATGGATTGCCTTTTGATTTGACGAAAATATCCTCGACAGACGACAATTTGAAAGCTTAATTGACACAAAAGTCTATATCATTTGCCTGTTTTATAAAAATCACCCATAACCTTTTAGTTTGACACATTTCACCCTCTGATCAAGTAGGGCTGAGCAAAACTTTCAAACCAAACCTGAACCGAATAAAACAGTTCTTCTCAAGTTTAATATTCGAACGGGTATCTAAATTGAAAATCAACGATGCGATTCTGTTCTCGGTTCTAAACGAAGAATCGAATAATAACCAAATCTTACTAATTTTTTTATATTGAATAAATCAAATTATTTTAACTTTTTCTAAGCAAATTAACTAATTAGTTCATCAACTTTAAGTGTTGAAGGTGTGGGTTTTAAGGAATTTATTCATCAATTTTTCCCTATATTTGAGGTTCGAACGATTACTAGAGATGTGTTACATCTCTACCATGAAACAAATGATCCTCAAATTTATTAATGATAGGCAAAGAATTTCTTTAACCACAGATTGACGGACATCAATTCAAAATATCAATTATATGGTAGTCATAGTACATTTTATTGATAGAAGTTGGAAATTGCATAGAGGATATTAACTTTTTTGTTGTTCTAATCACAAAGGGGGGACAATTGGGAAGTTTATTGAAAATTGTTTGCTTGATTGGGAAATAGAGCATGTGGATTCCATTACTATAGACAATGCAAACACAAATGATGTAGTGATCATTTATGTGAAAAACAAGTTGAAGAATTGGAAACCTGATGATACTATGATTTTAGGTAGCTCTTATGTACATGTACGTTATTCAACACACACAGTCAATTTGATTATTAAAGAAGGGTTGAAAGAATTTAATCCATCTATAGAAAGTATTCGTAATGCGGTCAAATATTTTCAATCATCTCATTTCCGGTTGATGAAATTTAAGTGTTGTATTGAAAGGGAAAAGATTAAATGCAAAAAAATTGCTGTTTTAGATCTTCATACTAGATGGAATTCAACATTTTTAATGTTAGATAGTGCTTAGAATTTTGAAAAAGCTTTTGATAGAATGAAGGAAGATGATGGATTTTATTGTAAGTATTTTGATGAGATTGAAGCTGGAAAAGAAAAGGAGGGGCCACTACAAGTTATGATTGGGAGAGAGCTAGAAAATTTGCCAAGTTATAAGAACATTTTATGATGTCACATTGAAGTTTAGTACTTCATTGAGTGTTACTTCCAATATCTACTTCCAGGAAGTTTGTAAAATTTATCAAATTTTGAAAAAAAAAAAGGTAATGTTGATAAAATGAACAAGATTTTGATTATAGCAGTCGTGCTTAATCCTAAGTATAAGTTGGAGTTTGTTTTACATTGTATTGGTATCTTGTACGACTCTATTAAGGTTGAAGCCACAAAAAATGAGGTCATGAAATTATTATATACTCTGCATGACCAATACAAGGGATGTCATCATTCAAACAATGGAGCTAGTGGAAGTGGTAAGAATGAATATAATGATGGAGTCACTTTGTTGGAAGGTTCAAATGATGATGATGATTGTAATTTTGATTTTGGATACAAGAAAATGAAAACTAGCAAAATGGATTTTTCTGGAAAAGAAAAGGTACAATGATATCTAATGAAACCTACAGAAGATGCTACTGATGAAAAATTTAACATTTTAAATTGGTGGAAGATCAACAATTCAATATTTGAAATGTTAGGAATGTCTTTTGAGAATGTAATTGAAGTTATGAAACCGTATAAACCAACGAGACAGGATTATATAGAAGGCTGCATGTGGACTGAACTGGCTCCCTCTGTCCTCTTTTGAATAAGATATATACAACTCGTTCAACTGGAACCAACTGTTTTCAGTTACTACATGAATTCAACACAACTTATGATCCTCACTACAGCCACCAAGAGAGCAATCAAGGCCACTAGTCAAATCAATTCCTTCAATTTAGGATGAAACCCTCAATGTTGCTAAATATTTTTAAACTTACTAGAACTAGTACTATAACAGAACAGGAATCTCATCATACTTTGATCAAGGAAAAATCCCATAAAAATAATCACTTTAACCACCCATTTCTTTTTCTCTACCTCTTCTTTGTTTCAATAATCAGATTAACATAAAATTCATTATACGATTTAGAAAAAATCAAAAATCCCTCAAGTAAATATTCTCAGCCTAAAAATGTTAAATTGATAGGGTAATACCATATATCAATGGACTATCAAAAATCAAATCTATGAAACATTGAAACCCCTCAAAATTCCAAAAGAAGTATAGTTACTGTTCTGTGACTCAATGACTCTATCAATTGATGCCCATTGCCCAATAAGCCAATATCAACGAGTACCAAGTCCAAAAGGCAAGAGGCACAAGAGCTGCAGCAATGCTGTAGACTTCGACCGACGAGTAGCGAAGCAGGCGCTGCAGACTTCGAAGTTCGACCGACAAGCTGACTTCCACCGGCTTCTCAAAGATTCTGGGAACCGACGTACGAAGTGGCCGGCATCATAAGGGCGGAGGTGGACCGGTGGACTATGGAGAGACTTGACGATGATGGAGATGACACAGACACTTAGACGAGTAGGCCCTGGATGGATTGTGAATATTGGATTTGGATATATAAGTTGGGTTGTGATTTAAAGGTAAATAGATTACGGGTTGTTGTTTAGTTGTTGGATAATTAGTTTTGGGCTGGCTAACCTTGTTTTGAAAAAAAAAAAAAAAAAAAAGGAGTCCAAATTAGGCCCCCTATGGTCCCGGGTCTGAGGCGTAGGCCTCATTGGCCTTGCCTAGGACCGGGCCTGAAGCTACGTTATGTGCGCGGTATTTTAACTCGATGAAATTGACACGCACACTATGTTTTACTGAAATATAAAATTGTCCAAAACGACAACTCATCTTTAATATTCTTTAAAGCAACAGAATAATTCATAGCTGTTCAACGTCCATTTATTAAAAAAAAATATTTGATATGTGCAACAATTTTGGGTTAAAAATATGAAAACGACAATGATGAATTAATCAATTTAAATAATTCATATGGAAGTTATATCATCTCATGCATGCTTGTGATAATAATATTTGAGGTGGAGCACAAGAAAGGTCTTCAACAGATAAAGATTAGTTGGTCCAATAAGGTTTATTATTTAATGACTAGGAGTGGACTTTATAACCATAAGATGATCTCTATTTTTACTCTATAATGATTGCACTTACGAATTTAATATTTTACTTTGTAATTGAATTCACATGTAAAAAAATATAAATAAAAGATTTTGAGAAATCAATAAATATTTCTTAAAAGGCAAAATATAATGTCAAAATAGATAATATTGTTAGAGTACATAAATTTTTTACTCTACGATATTATGCATAAGTTGTTCTTTATAAATAAAGAGTATCTTTGAAGATTTGATTAGTTGGATTGTTTATTGAAAATGTTAAATAAGTGACAACACTTGCATTAAATGATTTGTCCAAAGAAACTCGTGAAAGGATTCCAAACACCGTAAAATAATAATCCATCCATTTCAGGATGATTCTTACACGTTCTTTTATTGATCAATTCAATTCCGAAGTCCATCAAATACAAAACTTAACCATAGAGCACAAATCAAAACTTATTGAACTGGAAACATAATTTTTCACCAAAAAAATTAAAAAAGAAAAATAAAATTGCTCTACAACTTCAACCAATCTACCATGGAAAACAATAATCCATCTAGACTCCCTACTCTTGCATCTTTCATGCTCGTGCAAGCTTGAAAAGACCTTTCGGATCTCTTCCTTCATACAGTTCTAGAGGCACTTAAGAAAACCCCGAGAATACATTTGTAATCACAGGTTTGTTGGAATTTCTAGTCAAGAGATTGGCAAATCCTCTGGGAACAAAATTGGAAATTTCAAGATTAATGGTCCACATTGAACCAATCTCACCCCCCTTTTTTCTCCGGAGCAATTTATGCCTATTTCTTATTCTAATTTTCTGGCAACAATGAAGGACTAGCCATAAAGAATTTGATGGAAACTTGGCTATAAATCTAGTATTGGTCCCCAAGTTCAACCTGTTGCTTCTGGAGTTTGAAATTACTCATTCGAAAACCATCCGACAGAATCACCTGAATGTAAGAATTTGATCAACAGGATCTAAACAGTAATTCGAGCCCACCGACTTCACGATGTTTCCTTAAAACGAATTTGCTGCCTTCAATGGTGCTAAAGGTGTCCAGCAATCGTTTTTCAGGATAGAACGAATTTTCGTCTCCTACGGAAGCAGCACTACAATCTGCAGGAGTTCCAACGAACTCATCGAAGTGTGTTTTACTTCGAAACAATATCAGAACGAGAGAGGAGGAAATGAGATTCAAAGCAGAGAAAGTTTGCAATGAAAATTGTGTAAATTTTTTGGTAGAAAGGCTGGCTATTTATAGACTTGTTCGTGGCCATTCAAACAGTCATCACCTTTCAGACAAGCCTCAAAAATCCGAACAGACATGCTGTTCTTAAAAGTCGTGTCTGTTAAGTCGGTTAACAGTTGATTGTTTGATCGGTAAACAGTCGAAACAGTCGACTGTTAAAAGAAAATAAAACACCCGGAATAAGCCAAAATTTAAATTTCATATTGTACCCAAGAATTTGATTATTTACAATTTGGCCCAAAATTTTAAATAAAATTTGTCCAAAAAGTTAATATAGTGTAAAGTTCCACCCGTACCCGTATCCGCACCGGGGCACATGCCGTGCTGAGCCGAGCCGGCTGGTCAGACGAACGGCGACGACGGCGTGCACGTGGGAGTTTATGACCGAACCCAATAGGATATAGGTCTTCCTTTCCAAAGACTATTGGTACCCCTTGGGGCCTAAACCCAATTCCAAACTTCCACCTTATAAAGCACACCAAAGTTTCCTAACTTTCCTAAGTGAGATAAGTGTTTGGAAAATCAAATTCTTCCATAATCCTTAGTTTATGTGGGTTACTTTAACACTTAATATTTCATTCAATTTTAAATGATTTTTGATAAATAAATATATCACGTTAATCATCTCGCGGAGTAGAACGTGAATATACTAGGTCCCGTATTAATTAAAAGGTGGGTCACACTGAAATTTGGGCTCAAAGTTGACCCATTTCATAACCATTTTTTCCAACACAACCCACCCGAAATACAGTATATACCATCAAATATAGTGAGTTGAGAGTTTGGAAAAACCAGTACCTGGATTATGAAGCTTTCTGGAACACATCAATGGTCGGAGGTACGATTTTCGATCCGCAATATTTTTTATTCTCGATCCAATTGTTTCTGCATAATTGTTTAGGGTCGAGTTTCACTTACATTTGGTATCAGAGCTTCATATTACCTCTGCCTTAGTGTTTCGCTATTAATCTGTAAAAAGCTATCTTCTCTAACCGATTTGCTTTTTGAAAAATAAATTCTACTCTCTCCATATAATCAATTTTATAGCCTCTGTGTGGTTTTAAACTTGAGTTTTGATAAAGATAATGTTTAATTTGAAGAGGTTCAAAACCGTATTAATTCAACAGATTGAAGACAATCTCTGGTTTTTATTCACGTATAGAGACCTATCATTTGTGTATGAGCCAATTGAAGATGATGCTTTTAGTGGGCCATTAATTATTGGGCCATTTGAAAAATCACTGGTTTTAAATTAATTATTGGGCCAATTGGAAAACATATAAAATTGGATACTATCATATTCCAGAATTTTAATTGGACCGAATTTATTTTTTTTCTTTTGAATTTTATTTGGACTTTTGGGCACGTGCCTTATCTATTAGGCCTATTAATTCTTGGATAGGCACGTTATTGG
>NW_019228437.1:272179-288772 GCF_002742605.1 Olea europaea var. sylvestris | reverse complement strand
ATGCATTCACATGTGGAGTCTATTGAGACACGTAGTTTAACTTTAAGTAGTGGTTTTATTTTAGATTTGGAAAAGATATTTTATATTCCAAGTTAATCCAAAAATTTGATTTCAGTTTCAAGAGTGGTACCTTTGGGTTATTCCTTTAATTTTTCAGAATCAACTTTCAATTTATTTTATAAATCTGATCTTACTGGGAATGGTACATTGTCTGATGATCTTTTCTCTTTCAATTTACAAAATAACACCACTTATAATGCTATGCATGTTCACACTGGTATTAAATGATGTGTTATGAATGAGGATTCCTCTAAATTATGGTACCAGATTGGGACATATCTCCATAGTGAATTAAGATATTAGTAAATGATGAGGTACTTAATGCTCTTGATTTTACTGATTTTAAAACTTGTGTAGATTGCATTAAGGGAAAGCAGACCAACCAGTCAAAGAAGGGTACCAAGAAGAGTTCGAACATATTAGAGATCATACATACCGATTTATGTAGTCCAGACATGGATTCACATGGCTAGAGATACTTCATCTCTTTTATAGATAACTACTCACGATACATGTATCTCTACTTGCTTCATAACAAGAATGAAGTATTAGATGCCTTTAAGATTTTTTAGGCTAAAGTAGAGAAGCAATGAGGAAAGCAGATTAAGATTGTGAGATCAAATAGAGGTGAAGAATATTATGGTAGATACATAAAAGACGGACAAGCACATGGTCTGTTTACAAAGTTTCTTCAAGGGAATGAGATAGTTTCCCAATACACCATGTCTGGTTCACCAGTTCAAAATGGTGTAGCAAAAAGAAGATGTAGAACATTATTGGACATGGTGCAAAACATGCTTAGTAGCTCCAATCTTCCTAGATCCTTATGGACTAAAACACTTAAGATGGCTGTGTATATATTAAATTGAGTTCCAACTAAGGCTGTCCCAAATATACCATTTAAATTATGGAAA
Source organism: Olea europaea var. sylvestris (assembly GCF_002742605.1). Taxonomy (NCBI): domain Eukaryota; kingdom Viridiplantae; phylum Streptophyta; class Magnoliopsida; order Lamiales; family Oleaceae; genus Olea; species Olea europaea. The sequence goes on along the minus strand of NW_019228437.1, from coordinate 287,798 downwards.
GGTTGGAAATTGAGCTTGCAACATATACACATTTGGGGATACCCGTCTGAAGTAAAAGTTTGTAATCCACAAGAGAAGAAACTAGACCCAATGACTATTAGTGGGTATTTCATTGGATATGCCGAAAGGTCAAAATGGTGCAGATTCTGTTGTTCATCTCATAGCACTAGAATTGTGGAATCAAGAAATGAAAAGTTTTTTGAGAATGACTTTATCAGTGGGAGTGATCAAATCAGGAACATAGCTTCTAAGAATGATCATTCAGGATCTCAACCTTCCACCTCAAGTAATAGATTGATTATTGTTCACAGCACCCCTCAAGTACAAACTAGTATTGAACAACCAATCATTGAAGTCTCACAAGTTGCTGACAACATCCCAGTAGATCAGGTAATTCAAGAGTTCCCAAGGACTTTTGAACAACCGACTGACTGAGCCACGTTCTTCTCAGAAATATAATGGAACGACATTAAGAAGATCTAATAGAACAAAGAGATCAGCAATTCCTAGTGATTATGTTGTATATCTACAAGAATCTGACTACAACATTAGAGCCATAAATGATCCTGAGTCTTTTTCACAAGCTATGAGTTGCAAAGAATTAGAATTATGGTACAATGCCATGAAGGAGGAGATGAATTCCAAGAGTAATGAAGTATGGAGTCTTGTTGAGTTACCTGATGGTGCAAGAGCCATTGGATGCAAATGGGTCTTTAAGACGAAGAAATACTTATTGGGCAGCATTGAGAGATATAAGGCAAGACTCATTACTAAAGGATTCACTCAAAAAGAAGGAATCGATTATACGGAGACCTTCTCTCCTGTATCTAAGAAAGATTCCTTACGTATTATTTTGGCATCAGTAGCCCATTTTGACTTAGAATTTGAACAATGTATGTGAAAGCGGTATTTCTCAATAGAGATTTAGAGTAGGAGGTTTACATAAAACAGCCTAAATGATTTCCCTCTAATGATGTGAACATTTGGTCTGCAAACTCAAGAAATCCATACATGGCTTAAAGCAGCGCCCCATCAATTGTATTTCAAATTTCATGATGTAATTTCTTTATTCAGATTTGTAGAAAACATCATGGATCAATGTATATACCAGAAGGTCAGTGGGAGTAAGATCTGTTTTCTTATATTATATATGGACGACATTCTACTTGCGACCAATGACAAGGGTTTGCTACATGACTTGAAATATATGGCAGAAGCATCTTATGTCATTGGTATTAAGATTTATAAAGACAGATTTGAAGGCATTTTAGGTTTGTCTCAAGAAACCTATATTAATAAAGTTTTAGAGAGATTTTGGATTAAAAATTGTTCACCAAGTGCAGCTCCCATTGTTAAAGGTGATAAATTCAATTTGAATCAATGTCCGAAAAATGATTTTGAAAGGGAACAAATGAAGAACAATACATATGCTTCTGCTGTTGGAAGCCTGGTGTATACGCAGGTCTGTGCAAGACCTGACATTGCATATGTTGTGGGAATATTGGGACGATATCTGAGAATCCAGGTATGGACCACTGGAAAGTTGCAAAGAAAGTAATAAAATACCTTTAAGGAATAAAGGACTACAAGCTTATGTATAGACAAACGAACAATTTGGAAGTAATTGGCTACTCAGATTCAGACTTTGCTAGCTATGTTGATTCATGCAAATCAACATCAAGATACATCTTTATGATGGCCGATGGGGCTATATCTAGAAGAGTGCTAAGCAAACCTTGACTGCTACTTCCAACATGGAAGTTGAGTTCATTTCATATTTTGAGGCTACTTCACATGGTGTATGGTTAAAGAGTTTCATATCTAGGCTTAGAATCATGGATTCTATTTGTAGGCCATTGAGAATATATTGCGACAATTCAGCTGCTGTCTTTATGACTAAGAATAACAAAAGTGAAAGTCGAAATAAGCACATCGACATCAAGTATTTAGCTATAAGGGAACGTATTAAGGAAAAGAAAGTGGTCATTGAGCACGTCAGCATTGATTTAATGATCGCTGATCTTTTGACTAAGGACATGCCACCGTTGAAATTCAAGCATGTAGTGTCAATGGGACTTGGTTCCATTATGTAATTTCAATGGCCGGAGGTATGATTTTTGATCCGCAATATTTTTGATTTCTCGATCCAATTGTCTCCGCATAATTGTTTAGGGTCGAGTTTCAGTCTTCAAGGTCAACTACTAAGGATACCCGAGAATTATGTGAAATCACAAAGACTTGCCTTTCGATACACTGGCGGACCCACATGGAGTCATGTGGGGTCAAATGACCTCACAGATTATTTATTTATTATATACCTAACAGCTACCCATTGTAACTCAGTCCCAGACCTAGTTTGGTTGAGCAATTACCCAAGTGACAATCCCACAACTCACAAATGACAAGCATAAATCCAACTTACCCAATTATTTTATCGATCCATTGATTCCATTCCAATATGCACGCCCTGGTTGGATGATATTTGAATGATATAATCGATTGATTTACCCAACCCAAGACCTAGTATTCCCAATTCCAAATTCCCAAATTTCCCAATCCTAGATCGTGCGTGCGTTGGTGAATGGTGCACTGAATCTTCTCCAATTTTACTTTCCTCTCCGGTCTTCCTCTTCTCGGCTTCCCCCCTCTTTATCAGTTTTCCTCAATTCATCTTCCGATCTTCGACGCTTCGGTCTTCCCCGATTAGGCGCCTGCTGGCTGCTGTAGATACTCTGTACTCGACTACAGGACGGGAGTCACGGGACCTCACCTCTCCACTTCTCAGTTAGGCTCCATAAAAAGGGTATGTATTTACCATGTTTGGATTAATCATTAATGAATTTGTATTTCTTAGAACATGAGTTTCGGACTTTCAAGGTTTATACTTTGTAAATTGTAATATTTTGATTTTATTTTTTGTAAATTGGTATGGAATCTATGGATAAATAATGGATTTGATTCAGTGATTCTTCTAAAATATGTTTGGCAGTAGTAGTTTGGATAATTTGACTCAGTGTCAGTGATTCTTCTAACTTGGTTATTTTTTGAATATGGTATAGTTGGTATTTATTTATTTGTTTATGTATTAAATTTGTTTTTTTAACAGTAATGAGCCATGGAGAAATATTTTAAATGAAAATCCATACGTTTTCGAGTGGAGAGGAAATTAGTATTAAAACTAGTGTTCAAAAAGAAAAAGATGGCTAGGAAGAATCAGGTACTGGGAGTAAAAGAAATGTTGGGCATAAAATTGTCAACGCTATGAAATTAGTGACAATATATAAAGAGTGACTCCAAGCAACGAGGGACAATGAATGAGAATCATTTTGAAGAACAGTTTCTTATTTTTGCGAAAAGTACAACATTGATGTTCCCAACATGGATGAAATTTTTATAACTCTAGGGCCACTAGAAGTTGATATTGTTCATGTAAATCTAGATGTTGAGACACTTGTTGAATCATTTTGTACACACAGGCCTTGTGGTAAGATAGTAGTTTAGCACATGTAGCTAGAGGAGTCTCTTGCTGAAATTTCCTTGTGAGAGAATTGGTGAGGATTGAGAGCCATATATACAGAAAATGGTAATAAGCATTCATTGATTTTGTGAATTGGAAACTTCTTCTAAGAATAACATTTTACGATATGTGGTAAGATGATGGATTATACTTGGGAAATGATAACAGTCAATTTAGGACTGAAGTTGAGCCTTCAGACTAGTTCTTCTCTTTTCATAATTATAATCTCCTATAGTCACTTTGAGCCAATACACATATAACCGATTCTTTTTATGCACCTATGTTATCCATACCTCTTCACATCGGAATAAAGTCTATAAACATTCATTTTTCAAACTTTTATGCTTTCAAGTGTATAGCAGATATTGAATGTTATTTGAAAAGAAAAGCAACGAAAAAAAGTGATAAGAGTTGATAAGTGCTCAGATGAAGTGATGAATCTTAAAAGAAGAAGAAGGGAAATTAAAAAAAATAATAAAAAAAATAAAGAAAGTAAATTGCTATTGAGAATTGAAAGGTTGAGGCATGCATTGATGTAAAAGATTGATATGTTGAAATACTTTTTGGGATTTCTAGCTAGATACTTGAAAGTCCTTAAATCCTTTCTGTCCTTCTTTTCATATAACCCAACCCTTTTCACACCCTTTGCATTGGTTGTTTTGATCCTAAGTATAGTTGCGATAAGAAGTGGATGAATTCTCATTTGGGAGTATGCCTATCATAAGATCAATATTTGTTTATTGCTTATTCAAAAATATTTAAGCCTCCAAGTTATGAATGTATACCCTTTCTCAGCTCCATAGAGAGAAAATCGCACTAAACACTTTGATACCCGTGAGTTATGGAGCTGAACCTTGAGCTTGTGACATACTTATTGTTGCATGTGTTAGAGTTGGCGATAAGATGGCTATGGCTTGGCACAAACTCACACATTTGGTAAGTGTTTTTTATATCATAAAGATCATGACATTGTTAATTTCTTATGATGTTGAGTTTGAAAGGGACATGGCATGTGGTTAAATTGATACTTAATAATTTCACTTGTATCATAGTCTAATCATTCTTTACTTATTTTGCATTGAATTGCTTGAGACTAGCAATAAGCAAGTTGGGGGTGTGATAAGAGTATAAAATATAGCCCCTGTTTTGTTCTCATTCTTTGCTCATTAAAATGAAAATTATGACCGTTATCTATCACATCAAACCACCAAATTTTAATTTCTCTCTTGTGTGGAGCCCGTAAGGACTATATTTTCCATTCTCATTCTTCCTAAAATGAGAAACAAACGGGGGCTAATGTCTAATTCAAATTTGAAAAATGCTAGTTAGCCAAGTATAAAAATAGGGATTTGAATTTGCTGAGGTGGCACTTATTGCATAGTAAAAAAATAAAAATGAAAATAAAAATACAAAAAACTTAAGAAACTAAACAAAAAGGGGAAGACCACAGAAGTGTAAAGGCAAAAGCGAGAAACATAAGTTGCGACCCTTCCCTACCTCCTGCCGCCGCACCCATCGCCGACCAGAGCATCTTCACTGGTAATCCTTCCATCTCCGATCATCCTTGATCAAATCTATTTTGGTGAGAAATAGCTACACGTTGTTGCTAATCCCTCTTTTATTTTCATTGTTGCTAATATTTTATAACCATCACACAAGATTGTAAAATTTCTAGTTTTTATTTTTTTTCATCCTTAATATTGTTTGTCCATTTTACTATACGAAAAGAGTTGTTAAGCCCTTTTAGTAGTTTAAACTTTGATGCTTACATGTACTAAAGGGTTTTCAAGTGCCCTAGTGAAGAAGGAATACTTCCATTAAAGAACTTATAGAAAGATCAAGAGTCCGGAGCTTTGAGAGTTTTCCAAGTTTTGCTGGGATTGATCATGTTATGTTATTGTTCTGTAATAGGCTGTAAACATTTCATTCATTAAAACTAGCAACATAACATGCAAAACTTATGAACCGTTATATTTAATCAAATTTTCTACTTACATAAATTGAAGATTTTTTAAATTTCCAATGCTTGGAGGAAGAGTACCAGACAAATTTTGACTTGGAGTCCCTCTGCATAAGGCAATCTATCAATCAAATTAATACACTTAATTTTTCTTAATCCATTTATTTGTTGAAGATATTCCAAATGAATCTAAAATGTTACATGTATAGACTAAAAATTGGTTTTGATTTGGCACAAAACTTAAGGGCCAATAACAAGACCTTTAGCAGAACAAGTGACCATAGTCTAGCTACACAGATCAACAGACCCACCATCCTAATTATCAAGAACTGATATTATTGTTCAATTTTAGATATTGTGAAATATTATTGTGGACATCCTCAATGTTGTCATCAACGTTGTAGTTATAAATTTTGGTTCATAATAATGCTCCTCATTTAATGTTGCCCAAAAATTTTATCTTACTTTTTATCCTCCTTAAGTTATTTGTGCATTAGTTTAGTAAATTACCCGAAACAGTTATTCTAATGTAACATTTTGTGCTTCTCTTTGTTGATAAGTACTGTTAACAAAATTCAATCAATCGAAATATAACTTTTGTGGTATATGCATACTGTGCATATTTTTGCAGCGAAATGAAGTATAGACGACGTGCAGGATGAGCGTGTTGATGTTTTGATGGAATCTAATAATGAGAATATTACGAAGTTTGTGAACGTGGTCGAAGATGAAACACTAGGGAGAGATGGGGTAAATGTGCCTGAGGTGGGTATACTATTTAAAAATGAAGAAGATATGTATGACTTCTACAAAAAAAAAAAAATGCTTATGCCATTGGTTTTCCAATTAAGAAAAGGAATTTGAAAAAGGGGAACGATGGAGTATTGAGATACCCGACGTTAACATGTAGTCGTGAAGGACGAATAAGTGGTAATACTAGCGGTTCATTGAAGCTGCAACCAACAGTTAAGATGGGTTGTAAAGCCAGGATATCTGTATTTTCTGATATCCTGGAAAATTGGAGGATTAACGCAATCCACCTTGAGTGCAATCATTATACAGTCCTTCTAAGTCCAGATTATATAGATGCAACTGAACTTTGAGTATACATGTGAAACGGAAGCTGGAGTTAATGATTTAGCAATGATTCCATTGCATAAGAGTTACAATTCTGTAGTTGTGAAAGCTGGTGGATATAAGAACATGGCTTGCATTGAAAAGCATTGTCCGAACTATCTCGAACGAGTTAGGCGATTACGACTTGGAGAATGAGATGCCTCAGTAATATAATTGTACTTTTCAAAAATGCAAGCACAATGCTCGAAATTTTATTTTAGTATAGATTTTGACAACAATTCACGATTGAGAAACGTATTCTGGGTAGATAATCGGTGTAGACAGGTGTACAAGGTGTTTGGCGATGTGGTTACTTTTGATACCACTTATCTCACTAATAAGTATGATATGCATTTCGTTCCCTTTGTTGGCGTCAATTATTATGGGCAATCAACATTACTTGGTTGTAGTTTGTTGTCGAATGAAGACACTATCATGGCTTCAGTGTATGTACGACGAAGCTCCGCATGCCATAATTACCGACCAAGATAGAGCCATGCAAAATGCAATTGAAATTGTCTTCTCAAATACAAAGCATAGATGATGTTTGTGACATATTTTAAAGAAGCTTCCAAAAAAATTTGGATACCACGTGGATAAGAGTCTGTTATTTGTGGCTATATATGGATTAGTATATGATTCACAGTTGGAACAATAATTTGAAGAAGGTTGGATGGCGATGATTGGTACCTACAATTTGCATGAAAATAATTGGTTGTCGGAATCATATGAGAATAGAGCACGTTAGGTGAGAGAAGCAAGAGTATGAACTCATTCTTCGACGGGTATGTGCATTCGAAGACATCATTGAAGCAATTTTTCGAATAGTACAAGTAAGCCCTTAGAAATAAGTTCGAGAAAGAGTTCCAAGCCGATTTCAAGTCCTTCTCTCAAATGATACCATGTGCAACACAATTTGAAATGGAGGAACAGTTTCAGTCGATTTACACCATATCTAAATTCAGGGAAGTTCAAGTAAAGTTCACAGGTAAGGTCTATTGTGACATCATATCTACAGCAGAAGGATCTTTCGATACAACGTACAATGTATAGGAGAGTATTATGTATAATGGCTGTCGCAAGAGAAACTTTCATCGTCTCATTTGTGAGAGATAAATGTGAAGTTGTTTGCAGTTGCCACTTGTTTGAGTTTAGGGAAATACTTTGTCGGCATGTGATAACAGTTCTGATCTGGAACGACGTCACATGTATTCCGGAGAGGTACATTTTTGCGAAGATGGAGGAAGGATGTTCGTAGAGCACACATGAGAGTTTCAGTAAACTATGATGGGTTAGTTAGTACTCACTCACAACTGAGATATGAAGAGATGTCTAAAGGTTCTACGCAAGTGGTAGACTTTGCGGGAGATGGCGAAGTGCGATCACGTGCGATAATGGAATAGATAAAACGTCAATGTGAAGACATGATGTCCGCAAAATTTGGTGGTGGTAGTAATCCCATATTGCAGTGTACTACGTAGGTATCCAATGATTGTGTGGACTTATCAAAATCTACGAGTAGAAGCATACTTGATCCAATATTGACTCGACGAAAGGGTACGCCCAAGAAACTTAGAAGAAAAAACCCATTAGAGATGACATCGAAGAAAGCAAAGGTATGCTCGTATGTGTGCTTTATATTTGCAATTGTTTCAATTTAAAACTAAGCGATTAATTATGAATGCAGTCTGGTGTGGCATTAAGCACAATTATGTGACCAAGAAATAGCAATAAGAATATGGTTGACGACGCAATGAACTTGTTCGTCGAAATCTCGCAAGTGTACGGGTTCGTTGTACAAGTAATAGATTTAGTGAGTTGGAGTATCGTCCTACGAGGAATAAAATTTAGTTGAGTGTATTAGTCTTTAATTAAATTCAAATCGAACAAATTAAAAGTGATTTTTGTGATTTTTAATTATTCTAATTTAATCTACGAAACGTATAAAATGCGAATTTAAAATGTATATGGGAAGAGTGTATTGGACTACGAATCCACCTATTATTATCTATATCAATTCTCGACTACGTAACTAGTTTCGCTCTTGCATTCTTGACAATCGATAATTCTATTGTAATTAATTTTCCTTTCCAAGACAAATTAAAACTATCCTATTCACGATCCGATCTTATTCCAAGTCCGAATTCATATGAATAAAACACATTTAATTTCATAATTATCTCAAATATTGCACACATGATAAATCTTATTCCTAAAATTTATTACACGTATGTTAATCATGCAATGTTCTAAACTTATTGTGAATCTTCCAGCACTACAACAAACAACTATATATTTAATTGGTGATCAGGCAATCAAATAATATAATTAAGCATGCAAAATTAATCAAGAATTACAAGAATTAAACTAAATCACGTGTCTTGAATTACAAAATAAATAATAACGGGTTTCATCTTCATCCAATACATCAAAGAAATTAGCATATCATAATGTTGAAATTAAACACATAAAAGAGGAAAGATATCACCGAGAATCGACGAAACGTGATTAATTTCCTCGCAATTGTTCTTGACTTCTGCACGTGTTAATTTCTATATCTCCAAGGCAGACTTTTTCTTCGAATTCTAGCCGACTGCACGTAGGTCTATATGTTCCCAACTGCCATGTTCAATTTATTTGAATTTCTCCAGCCCAATTGCCAGTTATTGATGCGTGTGTGAGTATAAAAATTAGCCAACTTCTCTGACTTCTTTCTACCGGCCGCCACTTTGTATGTATATCTCCCTATAAATTCCAAGTTCTTGCCTTTTAATTTCCCTAGCTACTGCACTCCTATAATTATATATCTCCGTCCAGTAGCTGCCACGCGTGTGTATATATAATATATTTCCTTCACTCACGTAAGCTACCAATGTTGACTCCTCTGCCTTTTTGTTTCAACAGCCCACAGAACCTTGTGTTTTGTGTATATACCTTACAAATTTAGCCCTCCTCCTTAAATCTGCGAAAGCCACTCAATTGTATGTGTATCTATTCAATTCCAGCAGCCTTTTTTATGTGGTTTTCTTCTTTTTTCTCTCCTGTCGGCAATTCCCCCCCCCTCCCCCCCGCGCCCCCGTAATACATGTGAATAGGTGTATATATTATAGCATAAAGCAGCCCTCAAAATCTTTTTATTTTTATTTTTTTGGAGTCCAAGTCCATTCGGTTGGTTGGATTTAATTAAAGTCCAATTGCCTTTGAACACAAATCCAAACTTGAGGCCCATTTAAATTAGACAAGCCCTCAATTCTTTCACATAATGCAAGTTAATCCTTGATACAATTTTATTTGTGCAACCATTGTCCTTCTTCCTTTCCACTTGCTTCGAACGGACCCATCACTTACACAAAGAAAAATAACCTAAATTAAATGGAAATTAATAATGTGACAACTCAAAAGTTTAATAATGTGGCATAAATAAGTGCACAAATTGCACTTATCAAACACTCCCAAACTTAAACCTTTGTTCGTCCTCGAACAAAACTATAACTTAAATAGAAACAAACACACAAGCAAGCACAAATATTTGGTTGGACCATCTAGCTTTTTATCTCAGGATTTAAAATCACGGCATTAAATTTACAAACTACTTCAAAGTCACAATACCAAACTAATATCCACTTTTTCAATGCAAAATCGACATGTGTGTATGAAGAACCAAGTAGACATTAATGAATTCACAAGTTGTTCTAATTCCCGACCCTCTATGGTCAAATATATCTTTTCATCTCTCGTAAGATTCACACTCCCCCAAACTTATTCTTTTTCACTCTTTTTCCCAGTGTGTGATCTAAGATTGAATTTTTCATTACTATCCTCACTCTCTCCAATTCAGGTAGACGTCAATAGTTGCAAGTCAACACATCAATGAACAATGATTCTCCAATTATTTGATTACTTCGACCATCAAGATTCAATTAGGCTAATTATTCTTTATCGAAAGTTAAATTTCCTCGAATAAGTGTTGGGACTTACAAGGCATTTAGTGCTTTTTTTTTTATTTGGACTCTCCCTTAAGCTTTCTAGATAACCCATGTAGCAAGTTTTAGGCCGATGACTCCCAAGTCAGATGACTTTAGGGCACCAGGTTTTCAAATACCCTTACAGGCTTAATAACCTGTGTAAAAAAGGCTTCGAAGAGAACAAAAATATTTTTTTTTTGATAGCTTCATCTCTGATTGCTTTTTGAATGACCCTTATAACGAGTTTTAGGCTGATGACTCCCAAGTCAGATAACTTTAGGGCATCAGATTTTAAGATACCCTTGCAAACTTGATTGCTCGAGTCATAAAAGCTCAAATTAAATTTCAAAATATATGTCTTGATTAGTGCAATGTCCCTTATCACACACCTATTCAAGCAAATCGACCTCCCATTTAAGACTTTCACCCAATTTTATCCTATTAATCTCAGACAATCCACACAAATTTTTTTTCACACAAGGAATCCACATTCACATCTTTATTTTCCTACAACGGCAAGATCTCCCCAAACTGTACTGAATTTGGTCTAAGGATAAATAATTAGTATAGTTTTTGGTAAAGTATTTATGTCCAACTAATTCAATCTATCAAGTGCATGAATCAACTCATTTCATCATAATGTCAACTCAGTTCTAGTGCATGTATAATATCAAGTTTTGCAAGTTCAAGCTTCAATCAGTCTAGTATGCTTCCTATTCACAGTTCATAAATCAACGCCAAATCTCAAATTTAATCATCATTATCAACCAAACCGTCTAACCGACACAAACACACAATAAAAAAATAAGTAAAAATAAATAAAAATTTAACCGATTTTTAAAATTTTTTTTTTAAATTTTAATTTTAATTTTTTTTAACATATGTAAACAACGCACGAAAACATACGAAAACCAAAAACACAAAGTGTTTCCCATACCCCCAAACTTAAGTCCGACATTGTCCTCAATGTCTTAAAATATAATTAAGAATATAAGGGGACGGGGAAGAAAAGGATGAAGGTACTCCCTAAATTTTTCTATTAAACGTGGAAGATACTGTAGGTGACGGCTAGACAATCTTTCTCATCATGCTTTCCCCTTGGTCGATGTTGATTTGAGTGTTCCACGACGTCATGTTCCTACATATGGCAATCAAATCAAACAGTAGAGATCAAATAATCCAAAACATGCGTTACTTAGCCCAAACACTCGAAATAATCAACATTTTATTTAAGAGCCTCAATGAAAACATGATCGGATGATGATATTCTATAAATTTAAACGTGCCTAAATCTAATGCAACTAATAATTAAAACAAATCTATATGTAATGCAATGCAGGAGACAAAATAAATAAAATGTTTAGAAATTGGGTTGCCTCCCAATAAGCGCTTAATTTATAGTCTTTAGCTAGACTTTGTTGTCCGGGCTACTCTACATTATCAAGTGGTACGGGTTTTTTTTCACTAAAGTAGTCACCTCCCCAATAAGCTTTCAACTGTTGTCCGTTTACTTTGAACCTCCTTGGTTGATCTTGAGACACCACTTCCACAGCACCATATGGAAACACAGCTACTACTGTGAATGGACCCGACCACCTAGACTTTAGCTTTCCCGAAAAAAGCTTGAGGCGTGAATTGAATATCAATACTTGTTGACCAACCTCAAACACCTTCTCCCTTATATGCCTGTCGTACCATTTCTTAGTCTTTTCCTTGTAATTCTTTGCATTCTCATTCGAATCCAAACGAAACTTATCTAGCTCATGAAGTTGTAGAACCCTCTTTTCTCATACTGCTCTCATATTGAAATTGAGCAAGTGTGTCGCCAGTATGCTTTATGCTCTAACTCAACCGGCAGATGACAAGCTTTTCCAAATACCAGTCGATATGGAGACATGCCAATTGGAGTCTTAAATGCTGTTCTATACGCCTAAAGTGCATCGTCTAGTTTCTTAGCCCAATCTTTACGTGATGCATTGACCGTAGCTTCGAGAATCTTCTTTAACTCCCTATTAGAGATTTCCACCTACCAACTAGTCTGAGGGTGGTATGGAGTTGAGACACGATGTTTCACTCCATATTTGGCCAACAACTAAGCAAATAAGCGGTTGCAAAAATGTTTTCCACCATCACTAATAATTGCCCTCGGGGTGCCATACCTCGTGAAAATATTTTTCTTCAGAAATTAAGTCACTACTCGACCGTCATTAGTTGGCAAAGCCACAGCTTCAACCCACTTGGACACGTAGTCCACTACCACTAGTATATATTGTTGACAATAGGATGAAGAAAATAGTCCCATGAAGTCAATGCCCCAAACATCAAATATTTCAACCTCCAAAATACTGTTCAAAGGCATCTCGTTCCTCCTTGAGATATTTTCAGTCCTCTGGCACTTATCATAATTTTTCACCATATAATGGGCGTCCTTGAACAACGTAGGCCAATAAAAACCCGATTGTAGTACTTTTGCTGCTGTCTTGGTTGCTGCGATGTGGCCCCCATACGGTGCAGAGTGACATGACTCTAATACTTGGTGCGGCTCCACCTCTAGCACACAACGGCGTATGATCTGATCTGGACCCCTTCTATAAAGAATTGGATCATCCCAAAAGTAGTGTTGTAGGTCACTGAAGAATTTCTTCTTTTGGTGACTCGAGTAGTCTGGTGGGATGATGGAGCGGGCCAAATAAGTGACATAATCGGTGTACCATGGTGTAGTGATAATCTGAAAGAGCATTTCATCGGGAAAGACTTCATTGATCTCCAATGTAGGATTTGACTCATGTGATTCAAGGTGTGAGAGGTAATCTGCCACAACATTCTCACTCCCCTTTTTATCTCTAATTTTCAGATCAAACTCTTGCAATAGGAGTATCCAACAAATAAGTCTCGACTTTGCATCCTTCTTGCTCATTAGATATTTTAATGTTGAATGATCTGTATAAACAATCACTTTTGACCCAATCAAGTATGATCTAAATTTGTCAACGGCAAACACTACTGCCAACAGCTCTTTCTCTGTAGTCACATAATTCATTTGAGCCTCATCCAAAGTCTTACTGGCATAGTGGATCACATGAGAACTTTTCTCCTTTCGTTGACCCAACATTGCTCCCATTGCGTGATCACTGGCATCACACATAAGTTCGAACGGATAATTCCAATCTGGAGAAGCCAATACTGGAGTAGAAACCAATTTTTCTTTTAAGGCGTTGAAAGCTGTCAAGCACTCCTCAGAAAAGTGAAATGGGGCCGCCTTTTCCAGTAAATTGCACAATGGCTTCGAGATTTTGGAAAAGTCTTTGATGAAGCGACGGTAGAACCCAGCGTGACCCAGGAAACTTCTAACTCCTTTTACTGTTACAGGCGGTGGTAGTTTTTCAATGACTTGTATCTTAGCTCTATCGATCTCAATACCTCGTGCTGAAATTAAATGTCCTAACATAATCCCTTCCTAAAGCATGAAATGATATTTTTCCCAATTTAATACAAGGTTTGTGTCTTCGCACCGCTGTAAAATTTTTTCCAAATGTTCAAGGCATTCCTTGAATGATTTTCCAAACACTGAGAAATTATGTATAAACACCTCAATGATATTTCCCACCATATCCGAGAAAATAGACATCATACAACCTTGAAAGGTGGCAAGAGCATTGCAGAGACCGAAGGGTATTCTCCTATAAGCAAAAGTGCCATAAGGGCATGTCAAGGTCGTCTTCTCTTGGTCATCTGGCGCTATAGGAATTTGGTTGTACCCCGAATAACCATCTAGGAAGCAATAGTACGCATGTCCAGAAAGTCTCTCCAGCATCTGATCAATGAAAGGAAGGGGAAGGCGATCCTTCCTTGTGGCGTTGTTGAGTTTGTGATAATCAATGCAAACTCTCCAACCCGTGACTGTGCGTATCGGGATGAGCTCATTGTTTTCATTTGGAACCACTGTGATCCCTCCATTTTTTGGTACGACCTGTACTAACTCACCTAATGACTGTATGATATAGGATAGATGATCCCTGCATCCAGAAACTTTAATATCTCTTTCCTTACCACTTCCTGCATAGTCGGATTTAATCTGCGTTGATGCTCAATTGAAGCTTTGTAATCATCTTCCATCAGTATTTTATGCATGCAAAGCGAAGGGCTGATCCCTTTTATATCCGATTTCGTCCATCCTATTGCTGTCTTATGCTCTCGAAGCACCCTCAGCAATTGATCCTCCTCCACGTCTGTAAGATTGTTTGAGATGATTACTGGAGGTGAATTCTTTTCCCCCAAGTATGCATAACAAAGATGAGTTGGCAGTTGTTTGAGTTCAAGAGTTGGAGCTTTTTGTATAGATGGTAAAGGTGTTGTGGGTCTTTCACCGAGCTCCAGTCGTGGTTGCTTGAAGAATGGTGGTATGGCTGCCAAATAACGTGCACATTCTTTTGCTTCCTCATTTTCTAATGGTAAATCTTGCGAATGCACTGAACAAGCCTCAAGCGGATCCTAAGAGTGATCTAGTTTGAATGCCTCTGACACCGCTTCTTTTATTACATCAATTTGCATGCAAGAATCTGGTTCGCTCTGAAATCTGAAAGCTCGAAACACGTTGATTGTCAGTTCTTCTTCATTTAACCTCAATATCAACTGACCCTTTTGTACATCTATCAGAACTCTTCCCATGGCCAAAAATGGATGACCCAATATGAGGGGAACGTCTCTATCTTCTTCCATATCCAGAATAGTGAAGTCCGCTGGGAAGATAAACTTGTCAACCTTCACCAAAATATCTTCACAAATACCACGAGGGTGTTTGATCGACCTGTCAGCCAATTGCAGTGAAACTGTAGTCGATTTTGCTTCCCCAAAACCTAGTTTTCGAAAAAGAGATAAAGACATTAAATTAATGCTAGCTCCTAAATCACACAATGCCTTATCTATATATAAATTACCAATGTGACAAGGAATAGTAAAACTCCCTGGGTCTTTTAGTTTCGGTGGTAATTTGTGTTGGAGAATTGCGCTACACTCCTCAGTAAGCATGACTGTTTCATTGTCTTCCAGCTTCCTCTTATT
>NW_019228437.1:268525-271105 GCF_002742605.1 Olea europaea var. sylvestris | reverse complement strand
CGTGGCTTTTCCAAAGAACCTGATGTCTTGGTGATTTTGAAACAGATTGATGACGTCTGGTCGAAGGTGGAAATTAGGTTGTCCAAAGGGAGGGTATACCACAGCAGGTTGCACTGGTGCGGGAATTGGGTTGATGTAATCTCCAACTAAGACAAGAGCTTCGTTCTGGTTAGCTCTCAGTTGATTTGGCTGCGATACTGGCTCATGAAGCTAAACTTGATTTTGTGGTTAATTTTGGTTATCAGTCATTCTCCTTGCTTGACGTTGAACTTTTCTGCGATTTCTAAATATTCTTTCGATTTCGTGGTCTATCGGAAAGAGATCTGACTCGTCAGGATTTTGCATAAACTAAAGTTGCCTAAAAAGTGTAATGCTAGCCTAAAAACAACTAAAAAATAAAATGAAAATAAACACAATAAAAATTAAATAAATAAAAAATTAAAAAAATTAAAAACAAATCTAATATAAAGTGCTAAACTAAAATTAAATCCGTTATTCCCCGACAACGGCATCAAAAACTTGTTCGTCGAAATCCCGCAAGCGTACGGGTTCATTGTATAAGTAATAGATTTAGTGAGTTGGAGTATCGTCCTACGAGGAATAAATTTTAATTGAGTGTATCAGTCTTTAATTAGATTTAAATCGAACAAATTAAAATTGATTTTTGTGATTTTTAATTATTCTAATTTAATCTACGAAAACATATAAAATGCGAATTTAAAATGTATATGGGAAGAGTGTATTGGACTACGAATCCACCTATTATTATCTATTTCAATTCTCGACTATGTAGCTAGTTTTGCTCTTGCATTCTTGACAATCGATAATTCTATTATAATTAATTTTCCTTTCCAAGACAAATTAAAACTATCCTATTCACGACCCGATCCTATTCCAAGTCCAAATTCATATGAATAAAACACATTTAATTTCACAATTATCTCAAACATTGCACACATAATAAATCTTATTCCTAAAATTTATTACACGTATGTTAATCATGCAATGTTCTAAACTCATTGTGAACATCCTAACACTACAACAAGCAACTATATATTTAATTGGTGATCAGGTAATCAAATACACTCCTCAGTAAGCATGACTGTTTCATTGTCTTCCAGCTTCCTCTTATTTGATAGAATATCCTTCATGAACTTGGCATAGCAGGGCATTTGGGCTAAAACTTCAGCAAATGGTATGTTAATATGCAGCTTCTTGAACACATCCAAAAATTTCTGGAATTATTTGTCGAGCTTATGTTTTTGCAATCTCTGTGGAAATGGGATTGGATGAACATATGCTTTGACAGGAGTAGTTGCTTTCACCTGTGGACTATCTAATGACTCAACTTGATTTTCCTCAGCAGCCTTGTCTAATTCATCCACTTGCTTCTCGTCCATGGTAGGTGCCTTTTCTATGACAGTTGCTGGCCGCTTTACATGTATTTCTGGTAACTGGACGCCACTACATGTAGTGATTGCTTTGACCTGTTCCTTAGGATTTGTTTCAGTATTGTTGGGCACTGTCCCTTGAGCTCTACCTGATAGTGTGGCTCAATTTGTCCAACCTGCTGTTCTAAATTCTTGATCGAAGCTTGTTGGTTTTGAAAGTTGGTCTCAGTTTTAGTAATGTATTGAGCTAGCAAATCTTCCAACGATGGCCTTCTCCCTTGCTGTTATTGCTGTTGGAACCCTGGTGGTTTATTTTGATTGCTTCCTCCCTATTCTTGTCCTTGATTATTGGACCAAGAGAAATTTGGATGGTTCTTCTAACCCGGATTAAATGTGTTGGAGAAAGGATTATTTTGATGTCTCTGAAAGTTCTGTGCGTAGCTTACTTCTTTGGATTGATTAACATGTGTAGACACCAAAGGACAGTGTGTACTAGCATGATCCGCTCCACAGCCTTCGCAAATAGGTGGCGATTGGTGTATCATGTTGACTGATTTAGATAGATTGTCCATTTTCATTGTAAGAACTTCTATTTGCGTGGCCAGTGCTGTCACTGCATCTACATTGTGTAACCCCGATGTTTTCCTTAGAGCTTCCCTATCAATTCGCCACATTGATTGGTTTTCAGCTATTTTTTCATACAGGTCATATGCTTCATCCACATCAAGTTTCATCACTAATCCTCCTGCTGAAACATCTATCATATTTCTGAACTCTTGTTTTAGACCGTAGTAGAAAAGATATTGCTGAGCCTGCTTGGGAATGTCGATGTTGGGGCATTTTCTGAAAAAATTCTTGAACCTCTCCCATGCCTCAGGATAGCTCTCGAGGTCTTTTTGCTTAAAAGTGTGGACGTCGTTCCTAATTTGGTGAACTCGAGAAGGTGGAAAGAATTTTATCGTGAATTTTTGAACCATATCGTTCCATGATTGAATGTTTCACGGTGGTAAACAAAGAAACCATTCTCTAGCAGCGTCCTTCAAGGTGTGAGGGAATAATCTCATTCGGAATGCATCTGCTGATATCCCTTCATGACTGATCACTTCACATAACATGAAAAAAGCATAAATATACTCATGAAGATTTTTCGTGGCTTTTCCAAAGAACCTGATGTTTTGGTGATTTTGAC
>NW_019228437.1:264813-267791 GCF_002742605.1 Olea europaea var. sylvestris | reverse complement strand
ATTGCACACATAATAAATCTTATTCCTAAAATTTATTACACGTATGTTAATCATGCAATGTTCTAAACTCATTGTGAACATCCTAACACTACAACAAGCAACTATATATTTAATTGGTGATCAGGTAATCAAATAATACAATTAAGCATGCAAAATTAATCAAGAATTACAAGAATTAAACTAAACCACGTGTCTTGAATTAAAAATAAATAATAACGGGTTTCATTTTCATCCAATACATCAAAGAAATCAGCCTATCATAATGTTGAAATTAAACACATAAAAGAGGAAAGATATCACCGAGAATCGATGAAATGTGATTAATTTCCTCGCAATTGTTCTTGACTTCTGCACGTGTTAATTTCTATATCTCCAAGGCAGACTTTTTCTATGAATTCCAGCCGAGTGCACGTAGGTCTATATGTTCCCAACTGCCTTGTTCAATTTATTTGAATTCCTCCTGCCCAATTGCCGATTATTGATGCATGTGTGAGTATAAAAATTAGCCAACTTCTCTGACTTCTTTCTGCTGGCCGCCACTTTGTATGTATATCTCCCTATAAATTCCAAGTTCTTGCCTTTTAATTTCCCTACCAGCTGCACTCCTGTAATTATATATCTCCGTCCAGTAGCTGCCAAGCGTGTGTATATATAATATATTTCCTTCACTCACGTAGGCTACCAATGTTGACTCGGTTGGATTTAATTAAAGTCCAATTGCCTTTGAACACAAATCCAAACCCTCAATTCTTTCACATAATGCAAGTTAATCCTTGATACAATTTTATTTGTGCAACCATTGTCCTTCTTCCTTTCCACTTGCTTCGAACGGGTCCATCACTAAAAACACAAAGAAAAATAACCTAAATTAATAATGTGACAACTTAAAAGTTTAATAATGTGGCATAAATAAGTGCACAAATTGCACTTATCAGAACTTTCAGTCAACTCAGTAATAATAAATGTCAACCTCAATACGCCACATTGATTGGTTTTCAGCTATTTTTTCATACAGGTCATATGCTTCATCCACATCAAGTTTCATCACTAATCCTCCTGCTGAAACATCTATCATATTTCTGAACTCTTGTTTTAGACCGTAGTAGAAAAGATATTGCTGAGCCTGCTTGGGAATGTCGATGTTGGGGCATTTTCTGAAAAAATTCTTGAACCTCTCCCATGCCTCAGGATAGCTCTCGAGGTCTTTTTGCTTAAAAGTGTGGACGTCGTTCCTAATTTGGTGAACTCGAGAAGGTGGAAAGAATTTTATCGTGAATTTTTGAACCATATCGTTCCATGATTGAATGTTTCACGGTGGTAAACAAAGAAACCATTCTCTAGCAGCGTCCTTCAAGGTGTGAGGGAATAATCTCATTCGGAATGCATCTGCTGATATCCCTTCATGACTGATCACTTCACATAACATGAGAAACGCAGAAATATGCTCATGAGGATTTTCCGTGGCTTTTCCAAAGAACCTGATGTCTTGGTGATTTTGAAACAGATTGATGACGTCTGGTCGAAGGTGGAAATTAGGTTGTCCAAAGGGAGGGTATACCACAGCAGGTTGCACTGGTGCGGGAATTGGGTTGATGTAATCTCCAACTAAGACAAGAGCTTCGTTCTGGTTAGCTCTCAGTTGATTTGGCTGCGATACTAGCTCATGAAGCTAAACTTGATTTTGTGGTTAATTTTGGTTATCAGTCATTCTCCTTGCTTGACGTTGAACTTTTCTGCGATTTCTAAATATTCTTTCGATTTCGTGGTCTATCGGAAAGAGATCTGGCTCGTCAGGATTTTGCATAAACTAAAGTTGCCTAAAAATGTAATGCTAGCCTAAAAACAACTAAAAAATAAAATGAAAATAAACACAATAAAAATTAAATAAATAAAAAATTAAAAAAATTAAAAACAAATCTAATATAAAGTGCTAAACTAAAATTAAATCCGTTATTCCCCGGCAACGGCAACAAAAACTTGTTCGTCGAAATCCCGCAAGCGTACGGGTTCATTGTATAAGTAATAGATTTAGTGAGTTGGAGTATCGTCCTACGAGGAATAAATTTTAATTGAGTGTATCAGTCTTTAATTAGATTTAAATCGAACAAATTAAAAGTGATTTTTGTGATTTTTAATTATTCTAATTTAATCTACGAAAACATATAAAATGCGAATTTAAAATGTATATGGGAAGAGTGTATTGGACTACGAATCCACCTATTATTATCTATTTCAATTCTCGACTATGTAGCTAGTTTTGCTCTTGCATTCTTGACAATCGATAATTCTATTATAATTAATTTTCCTTTCCAAGACAAATTAAAACTATCCTATTCACGACCCGATCCTATTCCAAGTCCAAATTCATATGAATAAAACACATTTAATTTCACAATTATCTCAAACATTGCACACATTAATACAATTAAGCATGCAAAATTAATCAAGAATTACAAGAATTAAACTAAACCACGTGTCTTGAATTAAAAATAAATAATAACGGGTTTCATTTTCATCCAATACATCAAAGAAATCAGCCTATCATAATGTTGAAATTAAACACATAAAAGAGGAAAGATATCACCGAGAATCGATGAAATGTGATTAATTTCCTCGCAATTGTTCTTGACTTCTGCACGTGTTAATTTCTATATCTCCAAGGCAGACTTTTTCTATGAATTCCAGCCGAGTGCACGTAGGTCTATATGTTCCCAACTGCCGTGTTCAATTTATTTGAATTCCTCCTGCCCAATTGCCGATTATTGATGCATGTGTGAGTATAAAAATTAGCCAACTTCTCTGACTTCTTTCTGCTGGCCGCCACTTTGTATGTATATCTCCCTATAAATTCCAAGTTCTTGCCTTTTAATTTCCCTACCAGCTGCACTCCTGTAATTATATATCTCCGTCCAGTAGTTGCCAAGCGTGTGTATATATAATATATTTCCTTCACTCACGTAGGCTACCAATGTTGACTC